>NW_026928049.1:0-33172 GCF_032062105.1 Saccostrea cuccullata | reverse complement strand
TATGGGATAAATCCCACATTTATAAAGAGATGGGAGATTATTTTCTATAAACAAGTATATGGGAGATTTTGTCCCATTATAAAGCATTTATGGGATTTTTAAACTTCTATGGGAGAAAAAATCCCACAGAATACCCTTTTCTCCCACAGAATAATGGTGGGATATTGGTTAGGAGAAAAAATCCCACCATTATCCCATGGGATTTCTTGATTTCAGGTGTAATATCTTTTTACCTAGAAGATAATCAGGTGTAAATTTTGGTTCATGTGATAAGTTTTAAAAAATCCCATCAGATGACATAAATGATTTCCACATATCTTTGGAAAAGTGGTTGGCGAAACTCCGGACAAATGTCGTGTCCGGAGTTAAATGTCGCACTGTTCTTTTTTTTTTGCTGGACACGAGTACGTTATTATAAAGTTTTAAGGCATCTTATTATTTCAAAAGACAGTTGATTTAATTGTATTAAATAAGGGCAATGAGAATGTTTAAAATATTTATCAGCAGAACTGTGACACACCGTGTTACAGGGTGCACAGAAACGCTGACTTCAAAGACGCCGACAAGGTTCGAGGTCCACGCTAAAGCGTGGACTTGCGGTCCACGGGGCCCCGTGTTTTTTGCGGAAAACTCGTGGCCTGTACTGTACGTCAGGCAACAAGGTCCATTAACGCTTTTAATTTGTCTATGGGGATAAACACTTAAAACAGAGCCTCCAAAAGGCGGACACACCTATAATCAGCGTCCATGGAAGTTCTATTTTTCTTAAATAGTTCTTATGCCAAAGGAAAACCAGTAACTAAATGAATTTTCCCTAGCCTATGACAATAATATACGCGTTTAAGATAGAGAGATTCCGGGATTTTCACAAAACATGTGACTTTACCAAAATTCGACGTTGTCTAACAACTTGAAGATGAACAAATAAACAAAATATCCAGTAAAATCAGTAAAACTCCCACACAAAGGTTTATAAAAGATCAAGCAATCGTAATAATGACACAATTTTCGTTTTTATACCTTATATGGCGGTTTTATTCTTATTTCATGCATTAAAAATTAAAATGATAATAAACGCGTAATGTGTCCCCCGCATTTCCAAACAACCGTTTCTATGGTAACTGCCATAGAGTTACTATCATAAATATTTAAAATGTTTTTTATTTAAAATATTCAACAAGTTTCTATATTCTCATTTGTAATTTTCAACCAATATCAGTTAAAAATAAATAAAATATGAAGAAATTCCACGAACTTTTGGATCAACCCTCGTATGTAATGTGAAACAAGGGCTCCAAATGTGTTTTTCTAGTTTACATTTTTAAGAGGTCCAGTAAAACATGTAAATAAACCCGAATGAAGGACCATCAATGGTAACCTTTATGTTCAAATTGCACCTAGGAATTAAACAGTTTTCCTCAAAGGAAGTCAAAATACCGGTCCCCAGTTTAATTTTTCTGTACCTGACGACGCTGTTACATGTAAGCATAAAGAAATAAATGAAAGTTTGAAGAAAAGAAAGTTTACAGAGCATTGCCATCCCACACATTTGATAGATCATAGTCATTGGGTGAACTTTTTATGTAAAAAATACATGAAAAAATAAACGGAAGATTGTACAATTTCAGATACATCATGGAAAGTGATCCGATATTCATCAATGTCTTTCAGATGAGTATGCTGAGATTTTCTTGTCTCGGGAACAAAGATCTAAGATACTCAGTACGTGTAAAGGGTTAAGGTAACAGAAAACACTTTGATTGTTTGAAAATATAACAAATACGTATTACGTTTTTTTTTATATTTAGATGACCTTTTGAATTTTTATAAAGAAAGAACTCGTATTCAATAACAATTGTATACAATGAAAATAACCTACACCGACTTTTAAAATAATGTATTGCGTAGCGCAAATTCGCTGAAGAAAATGAAATGGCAGATGCCCAATCAATAATTTTTGAAGAAAAACAATATTCTATTGCAGATTCAATAATAAAATTCTATGAGTCCAAATGGAAACAATACGTTTTTGTAGAAAAAGACAAATACACAACAAAACCGCGGCGCTTATAGAGTGCTAATAAATTAAGAACATGAAACTGTTTTAATTTGACAGCATCAAAATCAAATAGAAAACGTAACATACCATACGACGTACACTATCGTTTTATCTAATTGTTTGTTTATTGTTAAACGTCCCTCTCGAGAATATTTCATTCACATGAAGACGCCTACTACTGTATACACGGAAATTTTCGACCCCTTATTTGGGCGAATAAAAAACGGTGCGAATTCAAATGATACAGTATACTATCTTAAACAAAACTCTGACAGGGCGAATTTAAAAGTTGGCAAAATTGTTTGCTAGTGTGAAAGGGCGAAAATAACACGGGGAGAAAATAACCCTGTTTACAGTACCAATTTAGGTGGACGGTAAGTAAGGAGAGTTGATCTCGATAGTAAGCAAATCCTGAAGGTTGGAAGCCTACTGCACATGCTCAAATTAATCTCTTTCAACAAGACTCTTGACTGCCTCCATAAACCCTGATGAGCAGATTCTGGTCAAACTTACGAAAGCCCAGAAGGCTCATTCGAGATTCAAGGTTCGAAATACGAGATTCGAAATTCAAGTTTCGAGATTCAAGATCCAGATTTAACCAATCAAAAGCTCTCAAAAGGCTCATTCGAGATTCAAGGTTCGAAATACAAGATTCGAAATTCGAGTTTCGAGATTCAAGATGCAGATTAACCAATCAAAAGCGGGTTCAAGATTTGATTACTCCCCTTTATTATGATTTTACTATCAAGGAATCGTTTAATATATAAATAACAAATAAGTCATTTAATAAAATTACAATGCAAGAAGGAGTGTTATTTATATAAGATTTAAATTTAAATAATCATTGGATTTTTGATCAGCAAGATATACTTCAATTTATATTATAGTTTTTTAAATATTAAATAAAATACATAATTATATCAGGAATATATATATATATATATATATATATATATATATATATATAATAAAAAACTTTAAAACACTTTTCGAAATATTTCAGCCGTGTCACCGGCCTTCATCAGTCGTGTTTATTTAAATGCATAGCAACTCAACAGTATTATGACGTCACAATGAACATAGAAATTGAGAGGCAACGTCATGCACTAAAATTGCGCCAAAAACATCTGAAAATATTGTGAGAGTAAAAATTGTACTTGTGTATCAACATTTTTATCATACAGAATAAAATACTAGAATACGGGGTATATTTAAAAGATGATTTTAAAGTATATATAAAAGTATATCTCTAAAAATAAGTATCACAATGTCACACAAATGTTCATAAATCAAATTCAAAGACAGAAGTGTTCCCTTTTGTTAATACCAAATGGTATATAAGTGTTCAACTTTTTCTTCCAAAGATTTTCTCTATATTTGCGGTAAATGTCATTCTTATACAGTTTTTCAATGCCTATTATATTATAATCTTCTACTGTATGTACATCTGAATTAAAATGAGTAGCCACAGGATCATTTGTTTCTCTTCTAATTAAAGACAAATTCAACACATGTCTTTGATATAAACTGTCACCAGTTTCTCCCACATACACTATTTTGTCACACTTTTTACAAAAAATTCCATAAACAACATTCCTTGATTTACAATTAATATAATTTTTGACTTGAAAAGTGCATCCGTTATTATCTTCAAACTGGCTGGTTTTCACAACAAATTTACACAAAATACATTTTTTAGCACCACATGGCTCACATAAATTTCCTTTTTTAAAAAATAAATTGTTGTGTTTTTTATACACTAAAATGTCTTTCAAATTTTTGTCTCTTTTATAGGCAACGATTGGGGTCTTTTTGAACGCGAGCTTCAGGCGATCGGAATTTTCAAGAATTTTTTGTCTTTTCTTCAAAATGCTATGAATATTCGGTAATCCTTTTGAATAGGTCAACACAAGGGGAACACGGTCACATCGCGTTTTATTTTTTCTATAATTTAGTAGATCCGAGCGATTGAGTTTGTCAACTTTCGTTAGTTGTTTTTCTACTTCGTTGCTAGAATATCCTCGTTTTCGCAAGTTCTTTTTAACTTTATCACGTTGGCTTTGATAGTTTTCCTCTGTGGAGCAAATACGACGTGCTCTAAGACCAAGGCCGTACGGAATTGAACTTTTTGTAGATTCGGGATGGCTGGAGGTTTTGTTAAGGTACATATGTTTGTCAGTTGGTTTGCTGTAAAGATCTGTTGTGAGAAATCCGTTATCCAGAGAAATAGAAACATTAAGGAAGTCTATTTTTGTTTTTGAAAAACGCAGGTCAAGCTGAATGTTGGGGTGAATATTATTTGCAGTCATATGGAAATCATGTAGTTCTTCTTCTGTTCCCATCCAGATCCCAAAAATATCGTCAATGTATCTTAGATAAAAAAGAGGTTGTTGTTTACAAATCGCCAAAAGAATATTTTCCCATTCCCCCATGTATACACATGCATAGTTTCGTCCCAGTTTAGATCCTATAGCAGTACCTTCGGTTTGGATATAATGTTTATTGTTGAAACTAAAATTATTGTTATCCAGGACAGCATCCATCATTTCTAGAATACTGTCAGTATCTACTTCTTTTTTCTGTCGTTCTTCTAGAATTCTTTTAATTACTTCCCTTGCTTCCTTCCTTGGTATACTAGGATACAGTGATGTTTCTATTTCTCTGGATAACGGATTTCTCACAACAGATCTTTACAGCAAACCAACTGACAAACATATGTACCTTAACAAAACCTCCAGCCATCCCGAATCTACAAAAAGTTCAATTCCGTACGGCCTTGGTCTTAGAGCACGTCGTATTTGCTCCACAGAGGAAAACTATCAAAGCCAACGTGATAAAGTTAAAAAGAACTTGCGAAAACGAGGATATTCTAGCAACGAAGTAGAAAAACAACTAACGAAAGTTGACAAACTCAATCGCTCGGATCTACTAAATTATAGAAAAAATAAAACGCGATGTGACCGTGTTCCCCTTGTGTTGACCTATTCAAAAGGATTACCGAATATTCATAGCATTTTGAAGAAAAGACAAAAAATTCTTGAAAATTCCGATCGCCTGAAGCTCGCGTTCAAAAAGACCCCAATCGTTGCCTATAAAAGAGACAAAAATTTGAAAGACATTTTAGTGTATAAAAAACACAACAATTTATTTTTTAAAAAAGGAAATTTATGTGAGCCATGTGGTGCTAAAAAATGTATTTTGTGTAAATTTGTTGTGAAAACCAGCCAGTTTGAAGATAATAACGGATGCACTTTTCAAGTCAAAAATTATATTAATTGTAAATCAAGGAATGTTGTTTATGGAATTTTTTGTAAAAAGTGTGACAAAATAGTGTATGTGGGAGAAACTGGTGACAGTTTATATCAAAGACATGTGTTGAATTTGTCTTTAATTAGAAGAGAAACAAATGATCCTGTGGCTACTCATTTTAATTCAGATGTACATACAGTAGAAGATTATAATATAATAGGCATTGAAAAACTGTATAAGAATGACATTTACCGCAAATATAGAGAAAATCTTTGGAAGAAAAAGTTGAACACTTATATACCATTTGGTATTAACAAAAGGGAACACTTCTGTCTTTGAATTTGATTTATGAACATTTGTGTGACATTGTGATACTTATTTTTAGAGATATACTTTTATATATACTTTAAAATCATCTTTTAAATATACCCCGTATTCTAGTATTTTATTCTGTATGATAAAAATGTTGATACACAAGTACAATTTTTACTCTCACAATATTTTCAGATGTTTTTGTCGCAATTTTAGTGCATGACGTTGCCTCTCAATTTCTATGTTCATTGTGACGTCATAATACTGTTGAGTTGCTATGCATTTAAATAAACACGACTGATGAAGGCCGGTGACACGGCTGAAATATTTCGAAAAGTGTTTTAAAGTTTTTTATTGTATTGACAAAAAGAGACTTTGGATATATATATATATATAAAATCCAAATTCAAATGATAAACTCAAACTTTTATCTAAAGCGCTTTCGCCCCATGCGGGCTCATCAGTAGATTTGAAATTGTAAACAAGTTACATTATGACGTCATTCTCGTGACGTTATGTAGGCAACGTTAAACATAATGACTGTGACGTAATAGTAATCACAGTTAAATGAGGCGCACAGATAAAGTTTTTCAGTTCATCTGATCAAAGTTAAGCGCCTATTATAAATGTACAATAATGGAGACATTTTATATAAAATGTACATAATAAAATAATTTGATATAAATTCCTTTTAACAGTTCAATTTTGGTTTAAACAGATTTATAAAATATTGTTCTTTGGCTTTCCGTAATTGTTCATTTTCCTCTTTTATTTTGTAAAAAGGAAATATATAAAAATGTCCTTTGCCACAAGAATCAAAGTGTTCACTACATGGCGTGTTTCGTATGGTCGGATCCTTAATCTGTTGTTTGTGCACGCGAACACGGTCGGCTAATTTGGTTCCGGTTTGTCCTATATAATTTTCCTCACATGTAGGACACGTCATACAGTATATAAGGTTTTTAGATTTACACGTCATAGAAGATTTAACGTCAAACTTCATTCCGATTTTAAAAATAATGGACCTTATTAAACCAAAGGATATACTACACAGCAGGCGTCAACCTCCCAGTTTGAAAAAGATTCTTACCACTGCCAAATTTACATCGAACCCCGAGAAACCGATGGTTTCTAAGTGCGAGGATCCACGATGCGGAACCTGTCAAGTTTTAAAAACCGGACAAACCATTATTTTTAAAAACGGAATGAAGTTTGACGTTAAATCTTCTATGACGTGTAAATCTAAAAACCTTATATACTGTATGACGTGTCCTACATGTGAGGAAAATTATATAGGACAAACCGGAACCAAATTAGCCGACCGTGTTCGCGTGCACAAACAACAGATTAAGGATCCGACCATACGAAACACGCCATGTAGTGAACACTTTGATTCTTGTGGCAAAGGACATTTTTATATATTTCCTTTTTACAAAATAAAAGAGGAAAATGAACAATTACGGAAAGCCAAAGAACAATATTTTATAAATCTGTTTAAACCAAAATTGAACTGTTAAAAGGAATTTATATCAAATTATTTTATTATGTACATTTTATATAAAATGTCTCCATTATTGTACATTTATAATAGGCGCTTAACTTTGATCAGATGAACTGAAAAACTTTATCTGTGCGCCTCATTTAACTGTGATTACTATTACGTCACAGTCATTATGTTTAACGTTGCCTACATAACGTCACGAGAATGACGTCATAATGTAACTTGTTTACAATTTCAAATCTACTGATGAGCCCGCATGGGGCGAAAGCGCTTTAGATAAAAGTTTGAGTTTATCATTTGAATTTGGATTTTATTTTATCCCTATACCAAGGAAAAATAATTTTTTGAATATATATATATATATATATATATATATATATATATATATATATATATATATATATATTTGTATTGTCTATTTTGTTTACGGGGTTGGTGACATATAAATAAAGTTATGGATACGTGGCAAGTGTCTAAAGGTTAACAATAACCCCACCCCTACCCACCCCGCCTGCCCATTTTTCCAAACACACTGAAAGGCTTGAAACTTGATAGACGACATAGTATCATAAAGAAAAATCGCGTTCGTTTTCCTGATAGAGGAAATACATAAAAATTAAGTATGTAATTACTTATATTTATCTAAGGCTTTGATTTCTTGAATTAATTAAAAATTATATCTACAATACAGCTTGGCGATATGAATTAAAATAAATGCGGCATCTATTTTATCTTATATCAAATAGTAGATGAGTCTAAATTAGATGCAGAACTATATAGCGTTATGGGGTTATATTTTAGTCTCTGACCATAGCTTTATGGCCAAAGACCAAAATATACCCTTATAAAACCTTATATAACGCTACAGTTCGATTCGGCAGTCAAGTCTCACTGCACAAATGTACCCTTTATAGATGTGATGAAATATATACCCTTAAATTATTGTGCAGTATAGACACGATTCATAATATTTCATGTCTAATTATAATTAAATGCAACTTTCTCCATCAAGAATGATCCGATGAAATAAAATTAGTTGACCTACTTGTTCGACAAGTCAACGATAAGACCATAATTATAATATTCCATATATACGTATATACTACTTTGTTAAATTAGAAAAATAAGATTATATATGTATTTTTCAAAATGTAATCCAAATTTTATTTTTATTTCGTTTTAATACATAAAACATTTTTTCTTGCATTATCATTTTAGCAAATGATCCATTTGTTATAAATATATTCAACGATTTCTTGATAGTAAAAACGTTACAAAGGGAAGTAATCAAAAGTTGAACCCGCTTTTGATTGGTTAGTTTGTATCTTGAATTTCGAAACTCGAATTTCGAATCTCGATTTCTGAATCTCGTATTTCGAAACTTGAATCTCGAATGAGCCTTCTGGGCTTTCGTAATACGACAAACTCCATCTTATACAGACTTACACTTGGATCATTGAGGCTGATAGTAGTTGGGCTCTTGACTACTTTCCCCTGGTTTTCTCCGAGTTCAAATCCATCATGGCCGAGTTGATATATCTCATATTCATATCTCAGCAAACCTGACAAGTCATCAGCCCAGCCATCCCATGTCATTGTTATGGTGGGCTGTAAACAACCAGTAATAGTTTGACAAGTGGTTACAACAAAAATTAGAAACAAATATTAGTAGGCCATGAAAAAAGGAAATTGTTTTGTGACAGGCCATAAAACTTAAATTAACATGTAAATTTTGTTTTTTCATATAATTTTTAATGTGTTAGGGCAAAAATAACAAGACAAAATTTCCAGAGCTTGATTATGAGAACTGGGCAGTACCTTGTTCTGTAAGGTCCACCACGGTGAGGAACTGAGGACATGAAGAGGAGGAAGCCACGCAGTGATAGGGGTTGACTAAGTCCCACTTGTACACGTATTCACGTTTATTGCTGGTTTGTTTCAGGGCATGATACTCAATCCTGTTCCCTGCCTCTCGGTTCATTATCTTTACATATCCTCCCAGTTTGGCTTCAATGTTGAATTTCACTCTATTGATAATAAAGAAAGATCATTATCTATATTATAACACAAAACATATATTATAGCATAAAACAAGAGCTTCAGTGGCCCATGGGCATTGACGGTCACCTGAGTATCACAAGTTCTCAGGTTATGGCCAATTTAGCTCTTTCTGAAACTACAAATTTAATCCTATCTGAAACTCTGGGAGAAAATTTGGACTCTTTTTACCCAACATTACCTTTATTACAGTAAATGTCCATTGAAAATATGGTTGGCCCCCCAATTTTTTTTACAGTATATGTATAGCAAGGAAATATAGGAAAAAATTGGAAGTGAAAGGAAGTTGGCTTGGAAAAAAGTTAGCCACTACTCCTGGACAAACATACAAGTTATTCCCAACAATATCTACAATTAAGTCATACACAATGTATACTGGTGCTTTTTCTGATACGCAGGGACCAACACTAATTAGTTGTTCCAGGCAACACCTATAATCAAAACATGATTGTATCCTACAGAATAAATCAACGATATGCTTATACATCTATCTCTACTACATGTAATACTATTTCAATTTTTCTTTGGATAGCAGAATTAAATCTGCTTCATGCATAATTTGCAATATCATGTAATTCATAAATTTGGTTAACTGGCAATATTACAATCTAAGAATCATACAATGATAAGTCATTTTCCTTCAATGTCCCTATTCTGACTTTAACATCCTTTAAATGGAGTAGGTAATGTTTTCAGGGTCTTGCTAATATGAATTTTTGTAGAAATAGTATTTCAAAGTACAACTGAAATAGTTCTGCTTGGTTACATACAACAGTAAAAAAAATCAAAATCAATTAAAAAAAAAAATATTGAGCTACCTTGATTTCTGAGTAACTGGATATGGGAAGTAGCCTGTACAATGCCGTATTTAAAATCTGTCACATAGTGGTTCTGTCCTGTGGGGTCAGGAGGGGGAGGGGTCTCTGTCAGGGTATATTTAGCATCCCACCTGGTATCAGCCTCATGCCAGATGACATTATTGGTCCATACAATAGGTTGTGGTGGACTGACGTTCGGATCCGATGGATTCATCAAGACACAATTTACCAGCATAAAATGTATATGTTATAATTTAATTTTGTACTAGTTTTTAAATCAAATATGAAGTGTTCAGCAATAATTTATTCAACATCAACATTTATATTCCTTTAAACAAATCATTCTTACTTGTGTCACAGTGAGTCCCTGTAAAGCCTTTGGTACACTGACACTGTGAGGCCAGCTCATCCTGACACGAGCCCGGGTAACACCTCGTACTATCTGATCTCCAGGAACAGGCCTCTGTATAATGAATCACAGAATTAATCCCTTCACTCATTACTTAATGATATATAAATACTTGTACTGTAATAGTTGAAACCGATAATTAACTTTTAAGATTTTGAAATTTTTTCTGTTTTTCAGTCAGAACTTACTTTGACACTGTTTTTTGTTACTAGGAGCTGATGTATACGCCCTCCAGTAAGGTTTAGAAACAATGTCTCCATCACAATACTCGCAAATGTTGTCACCTGCACTTGTACATCTACGGTGGTTGCAATTTGCAATTTGTGGACAAACTATGAAAACAAATTACTGAATGATCTGAACAATCATGAAATTACAAATAATGTTTTTGGCACCAATGTACCCATTGGCTCAAGGCTAATTACTTCAGAAAATTGAAAAGCTTTTAAATCATACATTACATTGGATGCCAAAAGTGTAAAAGATATCATACTCAAAATTGTAAATTAGATTCCAAAAGTGTAAAACATATCATACTCAAAATTGTAAATAAAATGATGCAGCAGACTGAAGAACTGACAAGTCTTACTTTCACACTTTGGACCTGTGGAGTAGAACCCATCGTTACAGTTAGTACAGGTCTCCGGGGAGGAGCATGTCCCCCCACTCTGAGTGACCACCACGCCCCCTCTCTTGATAATCCTATCACTGGAGTAGTGTACATTGCAGGCACCAGTAGGAGTTATTTTATTGTCACAAATTGCTGAAAAGGGAAATAGTCTAGAAATTTAAAACAAATGCATGGTCAGAAATCTACTTATTCAGTTGGTAAAAAAAAAAAAACAGTTTTAAATTGAAACGTTCAAACAGATCTTTTAAAAGTCAATGCAAATGACTAAAAACATGTAAAGAGATATATTTGTGAAGCAATTAACTGCCAATTTCCTGGAGATTGTTGTTAGAAATGCAGCGAATGCTACTATAAGAAAGATTTTGTCCTACCTAATGCTAAAACACAACTAAAAATATTTTCGAACGTATGAAGGGACTGGTATCCAAGGAAATTCATTTCCTTAGCAACGGGTTCATAAATCCTTATGAAAATCAATGATTTTTAGACACTTTTCTATGAATATGTTTTCTGAACGTGATAAGATAAGGTATTTTGGCTACTTTATTTGTTAAAAGATGGAATTACTTTATTCTCCAAAAATAGGAAAAACAAAATTTCTGTAGTGATATTGTTGCCATGACAATGGGAAAAGAACATGGCGTCAATGCTTATTAATTTTGAAAAAAATTACATATGTTTATCATTATATACACAAAATCTACAACCACTGCTGGAAAAATGAATGATGTGATCTTGTTAGAGGTTATCTATATGTCATATCTATACAATAAAATTTGCAGGCAACTTTAGTAGAAAAAAGTTACAAATGGTTAAAATGTGTGACAATCTGGCATTCATAAGCTTTTTTGAAGGGATGGGGGGTAATTTGAATACATGTACAGTCTCCATTAATTGGTCATATTGGTTCTGATCAAAGCATACTCATAATTTTACTATTGTTGATAAATAAATGTACATTCAATTTCAATAGGAATTTTTTATTCTTCACAAACGAAACTTGGAAAAGGAGGGGGGGGGGGGGGGTAGGAATCACCTTGTTCACCAATCCATATGTATGTAAAATTTTGCCTTGTCCATAACATTTCAATGAAGTTCCACCGAAAGTTCATACTTGATATAAAGATTGCTTGTGATCTAGAGATGTGTCAAAAACTTTACCCAAGGTCATGTGAACAAGTTCAAGGTCATTGGTAGAAGAATAGTGCAATCTTTGCCCATTCTGTAACATTCTAATGAAAAGACTTGAAGTTTCATTTCGGGGATTATTTTTGAGCTGTAGGTTTGTAATGACCTTGACCAAAGTTCATTTGGACATGTTTGACCTTGACTCAAGGACATAGCTTTTTCAAGGTCATTGCAGTAAAAGTGTACTATATGAGTTTGATACATTTACATATTTAACTTCGAATGAAGAGAAATTGGAAGTTTGTGCTTAACACAACGGTTTTACTACCTATGACTTGAGTATACATGTATGTTATAATCATTTTTGGTATGTATATCTGCACTAGCAAAATTTTAAAAAGGTTTTAAATTAATATTTGGACCTTTTTTGAAATAAAAAACATTTAATGCAATAGCAGGAGGGTGGGTATCATTTTTATACCCGCACTTTCTAAAGAAAGTTCGGGTATATTGTTGTTACTCATGTCCGTCCGTCCGTCCGTCTGTCACACTTTTCTTCCCTGAACTCCTCCTACATTTTACACAGTAGCTTAATCATCTTTTAAGAGATGGTTGGTGGTGTCATGTAGATGTGCAGTAAGGTTTCGGAATTTTGATTTTGCCCCGGGGGGTCAAATGGGGGTCGAAAAATGACGTTTTTTGTGCAAAAAGTCCCGTCTTCCCTGAACTCCTTCTACATTTTACTCAGCAGCCTAATCACCTTTTGGGGGATGATTGGTGGTGTCATGTAGATGTGCAGTAAGGTTTTGGAATTTTGATTTTGCCCCGGGGGGTCAAATGGGGGTCGAAAAATGACGTTTTTTATGCAAAAAGCCCTATCTTCTCTGAACTCCTCTTACATTTTACTTAGCAGCCTAATCATCTTTTGTTGGATGATTAGTGGTGTCATGTAGATGTGCAGTAAGGTTTCAAAATTTTGATTTTGCCCCGGGGGGTCAAATGGGGGTCGAAAAATGACGTTTTTTGTGCAAAAAGTCCCGTCTTCCCTGAACTCCTTCTACATTTTACTCAGCAGCCAAATCACCTTTTGGGGGATGGTTGGTGGTGTCATGTAGATGTGCAGTAAGGTTTCGGAATTTTAATTTTGCCCCGGGGGGTCAAATGGGGGTCGAAAAATGATGTTTTTTATGTTAAAAGACCCATATACCCTGAACTCCTCTTACATTTTACTTAGCAGCCTAATCATCTTTTGTGGGATGATTAGTGGTGACATGTAGATGTGCAGTAGGGTTTTGGAATTTAGATTTTGCCCCGGGGGGTCAAATGGGGGTCGAAAAATGACGTTTTTTGTGCAAAAAGTCCCATCTTCCCTGAACTCCTTCTACATTTTACTCAGCAGCCAAATCACCTTTTGGGGGATGGTTGGTGGTGTCATGTAGATGTGCAGTAAGGTTTCGGAATTTTAATTTTGCCCCGGGGGGTCAAATGGGGGTCGAAAAATGACGTTTTTTATGTAAAAAGACCTATCTTCCCTGAACTCCTCTTACATTTTACTTAGCAGCCTAATCATCTTTTGTTGGATGATTAGTGGTGTCATGTAGATGTGCAGTAAGGTTTCAGAATTTTGATTTTGACCCGGGGGTCAAATGGGGGTCAAAAAATGACGTTTTTTGTGCAAAAAGTCCCGTCTTCCCTGAACTCCTTCTACATTTTACTCAGCAGCCAAATCACCTTTTGGGGGATGGTTGGTGGTGTCATGTAGATGTGCAGTAAGGTTTCGGAATTTTAATTTTGTCCCGGGGGGTCAAATGGGGGTCGAAAAATGAGGTTTTTTATGTAAAAAGCCCCATATACCCTGAACTCCTCTTATATTTTACTTAGCAGCCTAATCATCTTTTGTGGGATGATTAGTGGTGACATGTAGATGTGCAGTAAGGTTTCGGAATTTAGATTTTGCCCCCGGGGGGTCAAATGGGGGTCGAAAATGACGTTTTTTGTGCAAAAAGTCCCGTCTTCCCTGAACTCCTTCTACATTTTACTCAGCAGCCTAATCACCTTTTGGGAGATGGTTGGTGGTGTCATGTACATGTGCAGTAAGGTTTCGGAATTAAGATTTTGCCCCAGGGGATCAAATGGGGGTCGAAAAATAACGTTTTTCATACAAAGAGCCCTGTTTTCCCTGAACTCCTCTTACATTTTACTCAGCAGCCTAATTATCTTTTGGGAGATGGTTGGTGGGGTCATGTAGATGTGCAGTAAGGTTTTGGAATTTAGATTTTGCCCCGGGGGGTCAAATGTGGGTTGAAAAATGACGTTTTTTGTGCAAAAAGCCCTGTCTTCCTTGAAGTCTTCCTTAATGTTACTCAGAAGCCTAATCATCTTTTAGGAGAGTTAAATATTTTGAAAATTATGTAAAACATCAACGTCAACAAAGGGGTATACACAGTCAAGGTGTCATTGTTTGTGAAAGGAACTTAATTAGTGGGGTAAGCTATGCCCTATCTTCTATGCAAAGGTTATGGCAAACAAAGTTCGAAAAAGCTATTTTTAGCATATAGTTCACAGTCAAGGTCACAAGGTCATTGACCTTGATGTCATTTGAAGAACTTAATTAGTGGGGTAAGCATACTAAATATGAAGTCCCTATCTTCTATGGTTCAAAGGTTATGGCAAAAAGTGGAAAAAGCTATTTTAAGTATAAAGGTCACAGTCAAGGTCACATGGTCATTGACCTTGGTGTTGTTTGAAAGAACTTTATTAGTGGAGTATGAAGTCCTTATCTCTTATGTTGTTTGAAAAAGAACATACTAAATATGAAGTCCTTATCTCTTATGGTTCAAAAGTTATGGCAAAAAGTGGTAAAAAGCTATTTTTAGCATATAGGTCACAGTCAAGGTCACAAGGTCATTGACCTTGATGTCATTTGAAGGAACTTAATTAGTGCAGTATGCATACCAAATATGAATTCCCCATCTTCTATGGTTCAAAGGTTATGGCAAAAAGTGGAAAAAGCTATTTTAAGTATAAAGGTCACAGTCAAGGTCACATGGTCATTGACCTTGGTGTTGTTTGAAAGAACCTTTTTAGTGGAGTATGCATACCAAATATAAAGTCCCTATCTCCTATGGTTCAAAAGTTATAACAAACAGTTGAAAAACCTATTTTTAGCATATAGGTCACAGTCAAGGTCAAAAGGTCATTGACCCTGATGTCATTTGAAAGAACTTTATTAGAGGAGTATGCATACTAATTATGAAGTCTCTATTTCTTATGGTTCAAAAGTTATGACAAACAGTTGAAAAACCTATCTTTAGCATATAGGTCACAGTCAACGTCACAAAGTCATTGACCTTGATGTCATTTGAAAGAACTTTATTAGAGGAGTATGCATACCAAATATGAAGTCTCTATCTCTTACGGTTCAAAAGTTTTGGCCAAGGTTAAAGTTGACAACAGACAAACAGATAAACAGACAAACAGACAAACAGACAGGACAAAAACAATATGCGCTTCGAAAAAATTCGGGCGCATAAAAAAACATCGCATACTGGGAAACACCTTGAATTCTTATGAGTAATTTATGTACATGTCAAATGTGAGAGTCATATCTCATCTCAATCAAAATGTTATAAGCAAATGCAACATTTTTGAAAAGTAGGTCAGGCTTGATCGCTTCAAGGTCAAGGTCACAGTGTAAAAGTCATGATTTATTTGGAAAGGTCTTATCACAGGTAATAATATACATGCATTATGATATGAATGTCCTAACTTTTCTCTTTCAAAATGATGAATTTATAACAATTTAATTTATTTGCATGTTGGTCAAACTTCTAGGTCACATGTAAAAAAAAAAAAAACCATGCCATTCTCACAGGTAAATATATATACTAATACATAAGTTTAATATGAATGTCTCTTCTCATTCAGTAGATATGACTGTGATAACCAAGGTTAAATTTATTGAGACAGATGGACTGAGTCTGACATACAAATGTACATATTTCTATATGAATTGGGTAAAATTGGCCCAGTGGTTCTAGAGAAGTTAAAAATGTAAAAAGTTTTCAGACAAACAGATGGACAACACGTCACGACAGACATTATATGCTAAGGAAACCAAAAAAGCTCAAATGAGTGTTTTGAAAGGGTTACAATATGGTTGGAGTATTTGAAAAGCTGTTTTTTTTCCTGCAGAGATATGCATGACCAACATATTCATGTTTTATATTTTCTTTAGTGATTTGTTTGTTTGTTGTGAATACATCTTCCCTCATATGGAGACACCACCAAATAATAATGAAGATAAGATGTGTTTGTGAAACACTGATGTCCCAGTATGGAAGCCTATGGCGAAGGTTGAAGTTTCTCAAATATATGTCAAAATCAAAGGTCAAGGTCAAAGGGTTCAAATTGTTAGTATCAGAAGAAAGTCTTGTCACAAGGAATGCACATGTGAAATAAAGAAATCCCTAGTAATTCCTGTTCAAAAGTTAATTGCCAAGGTTAATTTTTTTGTTTAAGTGGTTCAAACTCTAGGGTCAAGGTCAAACATATTTATACCTGTTGACAGTTCACAATGAATACAATATGTCATGATAAGTATGAAAGCCCTAGCACCTACTGATCAAAATTTAGGCAGAGTTTAAAGTTTGGTATTTTTCTTGTAAAAATGTGTATCCCATGTCAAGCGATCAGAGGTAAAAATTAATGGTACCCAAATAAAAGGTCTTATTAAATTGTCACAAGAAATAAACCTATAAAATGTGGAAGCTATTTGTATAGCCCATCCCACTTAAAACTTATGGGCAAGCTAGCTACCGGATTTAATTTCTGCAGACTTATAGACAGACATACTATAAACACAAGAAACAAAATATGTATAATAATTAGTCAAATGGAAATAAATATACTATTTAACTGGAATAACAAAATACATTGTTATTTCAGGGACAGGAAGTGGGTAGGAAGATTGGAATCCCCCCATCCCCCCCCCCCCCCATCTAGCATTTGCTTTGTTATTTAAACAAGACTATATACTGTAGCAAGTAAAAAATGACTCTTGACATCCTCTCCCTATAAACTTAGAAAACATTGACCTCACTATCATTGTTTTTTTATTTGTTTATTTGTTTTCATTTTTTTTCTCCTGCTTGTCACGAAATTCTGGGCTGGAATTTTTTGACTGAGATGTGAACCCCCCTCCCTACTCCGGAAAAAAATTCTGGATCTGCACCAGTAATTGGCAGTAACTGAATGTCACATCGACAACGGGAGATAACTTCACAATATGAAATTCGTCTAGTGTGGCATGCGATGATCTTTCACCCTTTTTAAACTTTAACCTAATAGTTTGGGTGTATTTTACCCCCCACTATACTAAAACTTCTACTTACCGACTCCCTGTGTCTCAACTTCATGAAATATAAATCCAATTATAACTCAAAATGAATTAATCCAATGCACACCAGACTGCACCCATGTGCCATTTTGGCGAACCTTATCAGATGAAGTGGGAATCGGCCGAGGTGTGCCAAATGGTGTTTAATCCATAAATATGATAATGGGTGACGCAACGTGATGTGATGTAGAAATTTACATGTTCACATGTATAGTACAAGAACAAATTTTAAATTAATTCATAACAAACGATATTAAATTTTAACAAACCTTTTCCATCTAGCCTATTCCAAAAAGTATGTGCTGTGTGATTGTGGTGTCGAGGGGGGGGGGGGGGGGGTTAGTAAATCTAAAAAGGTCCTATTATGAGCAAAACATATATCAAAATCTAATTTCAGACGCAGATCCAGAAATTTTTTTCCGGGGGGGGGGGGGTCCACCTCAGTCAATAAAAAATCCTATCCCAGAAATTGACAATCAAAAAAAAAACCTAAAGTAAATCTCACCCAAACGTCAAAAACCTATATCGTGGGGGTGGGGTGGGAGTAGTGGTGACTTCTATTGCCGCAAATGTTTAACTTTTCATACTTATTTTACACATATTCGTGTTTACCAGGGGGGGGGGGATCTGCATTTTCCAAGGGGGGTCCATTGTAACTTTTTCCTTGTTTTAGTATATACATTTTTTAACCTTGTAAATTCCAGGGGGGGGGGGGTCCTGACAGATCCGTGCATGAATTTACATCAATAATAAAATTCAGACTGGTATATAATGAATTAAACATGTATAAAATAAATATAAGAGGTTCTGAGTTATAGGTCACAGGGTCTGAGAATTTCATACTCAATTTGATGAATACATGTAAATTATAGAATTATTTTGACTATTTCTTTGGAAAGCCGCCCAATATGTAGGAGCGTGTATTTAGAGGCAAACACCTTAGTGCGGGTATTACTGTCTCATGACAGCATCTAGTATGAGCTTGCTCACAATAAATTCACAATTCACAATTTTGAAAGAGAGTTACTTATCTAAATATACAGCTCACATGCTTTCAAGTAAATACCAAATCAATCAGAGTAACATGTAGCAATGCACTCAGGTATGGGTTGTGCACCTCACCCAAAAGGAACATGACCCTGGGGCCACATCCAAAATTTTATCAGATAAATGGTTGATTAATACCCCCCCCCCCCCCCCCCCCCGCAGATTTCAAAGCATTAATTTATTTTGCAGTTTTTTATGCCTACCCCACACCATGCACTTTCAAAAAACGATACCATGTCTGTCAAGAACGAATATATATATATATATATATATATATATATATATATATATAACCAATGTATTATTCTTTACTGTCCTAAATAAGAAAAGATATTCAAAAAATAATGCATTTTTATTATATAATCTATATAGCCCCGCCCTAGCACAAGTAGCTACCCTGGTGCCTTAAATAAAAATCTTGGTAAGGGCTATATATATATTCATGCTAACAGTTTGATTGCTGACCCTAAAAGATATTCATTAATAGACCCTAATGCCAGTAATTTTGGTGGTTTTGGCCCCATGGCATATATTAAAAATTTTTTCTCCTTCACATGATGCTGTATAAAAAAACATTTTGAAAGCAATTTAGAAATCAGAAGAAGAAGTCAAAAATGTTCAATATTTTAACATATATATAATACGACGAGATACAAAACATAAAGAATGTTTCCACTTAAGCATAGTGCCGTGGCCCCTTTTTCGTACTTCCGGTGACAATGATATGCTAATTAAGTCTCAAATCTTAATAATTTTACACCTAAATATTTTGTTATCAGTGTGGTACCTTCAATACTTTTCAAAAATTTCCATAGAAAAAGTGACCCTTTCATTTTGATAAAATCGGTAATTAAAAAAGTGACCCTCTAGTAGAAAAAAATATCTGGAATGTTTTGTCCGAGTTGGGTTTTAATTGTAAAATAAAATAAGTAAATTCCGAAACTCGCTAACATATATAATCAATCAGAATTAAATTGAAACTGCAAAAACACTTGCAAGTGTTAGCATATTTTACCTGCATGGTTAATTTTCATTTTTTCATCACTAACTGTTGTAATGGTAAATTGTAAAAAATTTAATGCTGATTAAGACTCATGAAAACTTTTGTTCAGAACACGTGCAACCTGGTAAGTAACTTGGCATCACTTTTCCCTGCTTATAAATTAAACTAATTGAAGGGGAAGGCTTTATAACCTACCCCTTTGTTAGTTGTTTATCGCCCCCCTCTCGAGAAATTTTCACTCGTGATCATTTGGAGACGCAAAAGTGACAGAAAAGCTGTAAATTTTCTTCTAACTTGGCATAGCTGCAAACTGTAGCTCTCTGCAGATTTTTTCGGACAGATAGAACAAAGCTACTGTTTAATGAATATTTTAACCGATTTACGCCGACGATTTTTCTCGCTCACTTCGAGTATTTTTGCTTGTATTTTTTACTTTCCCCAGCTTTAAAAATGACATTAAATAATTATGCCCCTATTTGAAGAAGGGAGGGCATATTGCTTTGCTGCTGTCTGTCGGTCGGTATATTTATATAAATAAAATAATAATTTAAAAAGATTTTTCTTAACCGTTGTACATACTGAAATGAAATTTGGTATACAGATATATCACATAAATATCTAGGTCAAGTTCTGTTTTGTACAAAACACGCTATTTGAAAGGCGCGTTTTCCATAGCAACTTAGAAAAATTTCATTTATTTGCAGTTGCCTTTTTTCTATCAACCCTTTGTTACTGAAAATTTATATATGAGTTTTATCACATTAATATCTATGCCAAGTTCTTTTTTAACTAAATGCTGGATTTTTGACAGAGTTATGCCCCTTAAATAAAGAAAAATTTCAATTATTTGCAGTTTCAGTTCATTTTCTTTGCAACTCTGTAAACCCAGATGAAATTTGGTCACAAAGTTTGATGATTCTAAGCCAATAAATACCTTGGGTACAATCGCGCCATATTTGAAGTTATGCCCCTTGGTCATCGTGACCTATTTCAATTATTTGCAGTTTCCGTTCATTTTCTCACAAGTCACAAGATGCATCTGCTGACCAAGTTTGATCAGATCCTAGGTCTTTGAAGGTAATCAAAATATGCCCTTTTTGACAATTCAAAACCAAATGCCTTTGGAAAAATTCCAAAAGTAGGTCACAGTGACCTACTTTTTACAAACATCTCATGTTAATCATACATCAATTTACAAGATTTGATGATTCTAAACCTCTCAGTGTCTGAAATAATTGGATTAAATGTTTCAAAAAGAATTAGTCATAAAGTTTAAAAAGAGGTCACAAAACCTAATTTAAGCTGACGTTGTTCAAGGACCCAAGATGCATCAACTGACAAAGTTTGATGAATAAGGCCTTAAAGTGCCCGAACTATGCCTTCAAATCAATTTGAAAAAAATGCCCACAAAATTTAAACTACACTAAATAAATACCTACTTTTGAGTTAACATGATTTGAAGTCCTGAGATGCATCAACTTACAAGATTTGATGATCCTAGTCCTAATAGTAAGCAAAATATAAACGTTTTTATTATTTGTAATTTAGGTCAACTTTGAAGTGACCTTGAGACCAGGCCCTTTGCCCCAGGGTCATGCCTTGAAAAATTTATAATTTTCAACATACGCCTGATCCTTGTATGTAAGTTTGGTGAAAATCTGCCAGGTGGTTCTGGAGAAGAAGATTTTTTAGCAACCAGTACTTTTGATTTTGTTTTCCTGATTATCTCCCCTTGTTTAAGGGTCCTAACCTTTATTTTAGTATAAAGGGTAGCCCTTGGGCCAAGGATACCCTGTGACAAATTTGACACTGATTGGCCAAGGGGCTCTTGAGTTATGGCCCATATTCTAAAAAGTTAAACACCAACAAATGGCCATAGCATTAGCTCTTTGAGCCTTTGGCTCAGAAGAGCTATATCAAATTGTGTACCATGATACTACCACCTAGAATATAATAATCTCGGTTGATTAAGATTTGGCTAGGTTAGGTTGGATGGACAGTCCCGAGATTCAGTGAAGGCCATTTCACATATATATACAATCACACCACTACTGATATTACAATATACAATATAAACACAGATCCCCAGTCTGAGTCAGGTGCTCTATCAAGTGACCCATTTTACCACTGGAAGAACCAATGTATATATAACAGCCAATATAACAGACACCAATGTCTTAATGTATAACACCTGATACTATCAAGACCAAATGTAAAAATTGTGAGAAAATGTAACAGGGCAACTACAATTTGAGCAGTGACTCATATACTATAGTTTATAACAGTTAGATCCCTGATTTGAGGGAGGAAAGTAGGCCTAATGATTTGGGTAACAGTAGATCTCCATCGCAATATACATTTTAGTTTATCACTATATACACAATAACGCTGTTTGGTAATAAATTAGAGTACTGTTAGATAGAATGTTGTATCGTTTAAAAGCTGTTAAAGTGATAAATGTCATATGAATCGGTTCGACTGCGGTGAGAGCGCTACCTTGTCCCGAACACAGTTTGATGCATGTTGAGTTAGGTTATTCTGACAAGCGTATCGATAAGTATTAAACAAGCTCCTGTGATCATTCAGTGAGTGGAGATTTCCCAAGACACAGATAAATTATTCTACGTTACATAAGATATTGTTAAAATACCTTTGACATGATGTCAGACAGGCTACGACAAGTTTTAATCTCTTTCTGTGGCCATCTCGCTGAGATTACAAGTTTGTGTCACCGTTAAACTTTCCCGCGCTTTACTCCGGATGTGAACCATCTAAATATAAAAATAAAACAAAAACAGTTCAGCATGCTTTATTAATTGTATTGTAACGGGCACCGTTTAAATAAAATAATTATCGTTATTCTGGTCCTTCGGCACACTCAAAATTATCTTTTACATTTCAATTATTCAGTAGCCATTTTAATAATCAATGTGGGGGTGGTGTGGGGGGGGCGCATCAATATGATCTTGTTAGGATACACTGACATACGTATGTGAAATATAAAAACATCAGAAAGCACATTCAAGTGTATTTTTTTTCCTCAAATAGTTGGTCTACATCCAAGAACAAGGTCAAAAGGTTCAAAGTTATTAATACTTATAGCTCTTATCTGCACAAGGAAACAGCCTGGTGTTCTATGAAAAGTTTGATCCATTGGTTATGATTGCAGCGTACGTCCCTCACGCAATTATTGATGTGCATATGGAGATCCACCACTTGCCGGTAGAGAGTGCAATTATCTAGTCTATGTTCGGCACTCAAGGCCATTGAGCAGTGAGTTATAGATCTTTTTCATGCCAATCACCTTGCAGCGCACGTGCATGCACGTGTATGGATGTGCATGGTGACCATACCACGTCCCACAGTGGGATTCAAACCCGCGACCTCAGGATCAACTCGACCCTTACCTCGTTGAAAACCAAGGGCAGACGCTCTAACCTCTACGCCAATCGGGCGACTGCAGCGAAACACATAGCACTAACCTTACAAGTTATTACCAGGATTAAAATTTGATAATTTTTGGTAATGCATGGCTATGTTCAAAATTTCAAAGGATCAAGGTCAAGAAATCAAATATATTAATAATCAAAGTGAGGTCTTGCCCAAAGCGTATCGCAGTTCTTGCGCGGCAAACAAACAAACAATTTTGACCATGTCTTATTGTCCATGCTACTAATATATCCTTACATTATGATTCCGAAAAATAACCCATAAAAAGAGCGGATATCAATTAAACATACATTTTTCATGTTGCACACTGCGCGCTAATTGCAACGGGTCACTAGCGCGAAAAACCAATACGCTTATCGATTACGCTATTTGACCCTAAAAACATTTTACCTACTTCACTTGTATGTACATATAATTCTGCAACAGTTAATCTGTCTTGGAATAATAATAATAACTATTCATAATTTCGCGCCAAACGCCACGAGTATATCTCGCCTTTCCCTTGGAATGTTCATTTAAATAGGTAAGATAGCTTCAAACAAATAAAAAAAGAGCGCCTAAATTTTGAGGTGTGCAAAAGTATATCACATATTTTGGTAACATTCGTATATACCGGCAAATAACACTAAATCAGTGAAACAGCTATGAATGGTTATTTTTATGTTACCAAAACACTTAATCACGAACGTGGACCAAATACGATTTTCCGACACTTTCATGATAAAAGTTGACGTTTCACCGAAAAAAATTGCCTGACTCCCAATACGAGGGTCAAGCTTGACATAACATTCCATTACGTATTACAACAATTTGCATTAAGAAAAAAAATGTTTATATAGGTCAATTAAACGGTCCAGAAAAATAGTTATCTTTTAAAAACAATGTTTTCTTATTGTAACAGTTTTTTCTATATTTTTGACACAAGTGTGTATGGAAAAACAGTGGTCACGTTTTGTACTAACTATATATATTTTTCAAATTCAAAAACTATTAATTATAACCATGATTTAAGCTATGTGTTTCCGTGATGCAAAACAAAGTTTCATGTTTCTAAACTCATATTTCAAAAGATAGTAGATATTGTACTTCATTTGCACATTAATTCTTTTCTATTTCTACTTTGAGAAACAACGAAAACCAATTAAAGAAGACTTGTAAGGAGACCTTGGATTATAAATGTGTGACGTCATCAAAAAACAAAAAAAACGCATAAGGTTCAAGTGACAACCCAAGTATCCCTACACATTTCTTTGCTCCTTATGTTACTGTCCTTCGAGAAATCGCTGTGCACAAAAACCCCTATTGCGAAATGTCAATAATGAAAGAGACCGCCGCCATTTTGATCCCGCTTAAGATTTTTGAATGTTAATATCTCGAGTGTGAATTTATCAATTTACAAACAAATTATATATTCAGCCTGATAAGAAATGTTACTATTAAGCATACTAATATAATTTTGAAAATATTGAAAAACAAAAAATTTTAAAAATTCGACTTTTTAAATTTGCACGCCGTTACTACAGGAAGTAGAGACGACGTACAAAAGATCACGTCTTGGATAGTACTTATCACCCCGATCTATAATCCCATGAAAGTTTCACATTTCCGATACAACTTTTACCGTTCTTTGACGTTATCTGCGAACAAAATATCATTTGAAAATCAGAAAATTGTCCGTAACTTGGCACCAGATAAGATTTTTTAAAGGAAAAACATTCCCCCTCTCGGCCCCTAACTTCAGATAACAACACATTGTTCCTGCAAATTTCATGAAATCCATCCAGTTGTCTTTGAACAAATATTTCGCGTGCACAAAATTAGATGGTCAGAAAAATGATAATAATAACGAAATTCTTGATAGCGAGCTTCAACGCCTTTTGTGACTTCCGGAAAGATATGTTAAAAAATTCAATTTAGCAAAGGTTCCTCTACCTTCACTGAAAATCTCATGTCAATATGTATATTCGTTTTGGAGTGATTGCCAGGACAAGCTGACCCTCTGAAAATCAGTAAATCGTCCATATCTCTCGACCGGAAGTGACGACGTACCAAAAAAAATTTCCATAAGGTTCAGATCAATATCTACCAGATCCTGAAAGTTTCATGAGAATCGACCGAGCCGTTTTCGAGAACTCGCGTGCACAAAAATCGGTAAGAAAAAAATAATAATAATAGGGAAAAAGAAACCGAACGAAAACAATAAAGTCTTCCGTTGGAAACGAAAGACCTTAATTAAACAGTAGGTCAGGGCAAAAATATATACCCCTGAATCCTCTTTTACGGGGGGATATATATATCATAATAATGCATAACTTACAAAGTAAAAATGATAATAATGTGCCAATTTTTACCTATAAGAAATTGTTGCTGTATTTAGTAAACGATTTTATTATTAATTTTTTTAAAATCATTTAATGCTTGTTAAGGACACTGGTCAGATAACTGACACAAAAAATGTTCACGTACAATTGATCCATTGTCCACCTTGAATTAAACAATTACCAAAATTTTCCGTAGGCAATGTTTTGGATTTTAAAGTGTTTATTTGCGTCCAACATACACATTCTACTGTGAATTTGAAAATTAGCAACACAAATCAGTATTATGTAAGTGACAGACTTCGTACCTATAACATTTTATAATGTGATAAGAAAGGGAGATATTGGCCCGTGTCCTTGTTTGTTGTTTATGTTTTGTTACAAAATACTGGTCAGAGACCAGAAAGCTTATGCGAAAAGGTGTCGTCCGTCCGTCTGTCTGTCTGTCTGTCTGTAAACAATTCTTTCAAAATGCTACTCCTCCTACAGTTTTGGTCTGATTTCAATATAACTTGGCACACAAGTAGACTACACTAAGATACATAATTCTGTATATCGGTTTTGGATTTCGATGAACGGTGGTGCTGTGGTTACTTAAAATAGAAATTTCTGTGAAATTCTTTCAAAATGCTACTCCTCCTACAGTTTTATGTCTGATTTTTATAACTTGGCACACAAGTAACCACTAAGGTACATAATTCTGTATATCGGTTTTTGATTTCGATGAACGGTGTTGCTGTTGTTACTCAAAATAGAAATTTCTGTGTAAATCTTTCAAAATGCTACACCTCCTACAGTTTTGGTCTTATCCGTATGTTCCCCAAACGAAGTTGGGGATACATATAGTTTTTAAGAAACTCTGTTTCTTATTATTAAGTCTTCCGTTCACAACGGAAGACTTATAGTGTTTGTATTGTTTCTTTTTATTATTATTAAGTCTTCCGTTCACAACGGAAGACTTATAGTGTTTGTATTGTTTCTTTTTATTATTAAGTCTTCCGTTCACAACGGAAGACTTATAGTGTTTGTATTGTTTCTTTTTAAGGTCTTCCGTTTCCAACGGAAGACTTATAGTGTTTGTATTGTTTCTTTTTATTATTAAGGTCTTCCGTTTCAGACGGAAGACCTTATAGTGATTCTACTGTTTTTTCTTTTTTATTATTATTATTATTATTATTATTATTATTTTGCCTTTTTGTTTTGATGATTTCTCAGAGATGACTGGACGGATTCTCATGAAATTTTCAGGAATGATGGAGAGTAAAAATATCTTTCAGATGCAGTTTTCAGTTTTTCAAAAGTCACTTCCGGTCGTCATATATGTCCAATTTCCGCTTTTTTCAAAAAAGTTTTGTCCGAGTCATATCTCAGAAACGGTAAGAGATTAAGACACCAAGCTTATATGATTAATAGATCTTGATAAGTAGGCAAAACCAATTGGGGTAAGGTTGTCTGCCGTCACTTCCGGTCGTCACAAAAAGTGATCAAAGAAATCGAAAATTTCAACTTTTCTTTTTTGAAACTTTCTTTGCATCAGGTTATAGCATCTTGTTTGTCGTTTCGAAATATATCAGTCCCACCGGAAACTAAAACGACAACTTCCGGTTATAAGAGAAAAACTGCATATTTTCAGTATTTTTCTCTCCCATAAATATTTTTTATACGTAATGTATTTGAAAAGATTTTTGGATATCTTATTCAGACTGCAGATGTCTACAGTAACGTCAAATATCTTTGTAAAATTCACTTCCGGTCGCGTGATTTTCTGTCCTCAAAATGAGAAGTTATCATAGCTAGATTTCGTAAACGATAAGAGATTAAGGCACCACTCTTATATAAGTGGTAGATCTTGATAAGTAGGCAAGTTCAGTTGGGATATGATTGTCCGCCGTCACTTCCGGTCGTCACAGGAAGTGATCCAAAAATCAAAATTTTTAACTTTTCTTGCGTGAAACATTTTTTGCATCACATTATAACATCTTATTTGTATTTTTGAAATATATCAGTCCCACCGGAAACTAAAACGACAACTTCCGGTTATAAGAGAAAAACTACATAATTTGTGTATTTTTCTTTCCCATAAATATTTTTTATACATAAAGTATTTGTAGTGATTTTTAGATATGTTATATAGACTGCTTATGTCTACAGTAACCTCAAATATCTTTGTAAAATTCACTTCCGGTTGCGTGATTTTCTGTCCTCAATATGAGAAGTTATAACAAAGAGATCTCGGAAACGGTAAGAGATGGAGACGCCAGACTTGAATGAGTAATAGATCTTGATAAGTTAGGAAACTCATAAGGGTTAAGATCGTTCGCCGTCATTTCCGGTCGTCACAGGAAGTGATAAAAGAAATCAGAAATTGCAGCTTTTCTTTTTGGAATACTTTTCGGCATCACATTATTGCATCTTATTGGTTGTTCTGATATATGTCCGTCCCACCAGAAACAAAAACGGCAACTTCCGGTTATGAGAGAAAAACTGCATAAATTGAGTATCATACTATCCCATAAATATCTTTTATAGAAAGAGTATTTGAAATGATTTTAGAACATGTAATTCAGACTGCAATTGTCTAGAGTAACTAGAAATATCTGTTAAAAATTGATTTCCGGTCTCATGATTTCCTATCCTCCAACTGAGTAGTTAACATAACTTAACTTATATGAATAATAAACCTTGAAGAGTGAACAACAGATATACACATGTAGGGATAAATGTCTCTGCCGTCACTTCCGGTCGTTACAGGATTAATTTGAAAAATCGAAAATTCCAACTTTTTTCTTTCCAATTTTTTTTTCATTACTTTATTGCATCTATTTAGGAGTTTTGAAATATGTCAGCTCCACCAAAAATAAATAAAAAAATAAAAACACCGAAAACTTACAATTATAAGAAATAAAACAACACCAAAGATCAAAAAGTCAAGGTCATTGGAAAAGTATTTAAATTGCTTCTATATGCCACATAACCTTGACCTTTGAGTTTGATGTTTGACCTTGACCTTTGACCTTGACCCTTACCCAAGAGTTATTTTTTTTATATTTAGCTTGATACAGCTTCAAGTGTTAAAGTCGAGTTTAAAAGGTTTTTGAATGACCTTGAACTTTGACCTCGATAAATGACCTTGACCTTTGACCTTTGACCCCATTGACCCCATTGACCCAAAGGTCACAATCAAGCTTGAGTCCGTGGGAATGTTTACATCTCTCACTTTAACAAATGCTTATATACCCCCCCCCTTTTTTCTTGTAAATCAATAGGAACCTAAAAAAAATTTCTACAGTTCAAACGACGCCATAGATCGAAATTTAAAAATTGCAGTAGAAGACACATCAAAGAGAGTGTCCTGAGTGTTTAACAGTGAGTCTTTGAAGTATATAATGAAATTCTAATGAGTATCGGCAACAACTATATTTTTTCTGTCTGAAATTTAGGTGCTGATGAGCACGAAAATTACTTAAAGCTTGTATTGGGTATTTCTTCACTTTTTGTCAATAACATTCGATTCTCCTGCTCAAATACGAAATTTTAATACCAAGTATTCTTGATCTCCTTTGTATGTAGAGTTTATTTCAATTTAATTTCATTGAATATTAATTGAATGAATCTAGGAAATAGCGATTTTTCCCTAACAAATCAATTTCTACGCAATTTAGATAGCTTAGATAAATTGGAGTTACCTCGCTTTGAACGGCGTGGTGTAGAGAAAATGTCCATGACTCACAACTGCATGAGATGTTTTGACCTTTGACCTTGAAGAGTAGGTCAAGGTCATTGGAAAGCTAGAGAAATTGTCGATTTAACCTTAAAATCCAAATGACCTTGACCTTTCACCTTGATATTTGACCTTGACCTTTGACCCCTTACTCAGAAAGTAATAAAGAAATATTCATTAGCTTTATCTAGATTCAGCTTCAAATGTTAATCTCAAGTTTATCTCTCTCTCTCTTTTTTGGATGACCTTGACCTTGATAAATGACCCCCTATTGATTCAAAGGTCACAATCAAGTTTAATGTCGTTGAGGTATTTGCAACTCTTACTCTAACAAATGCTTATATCCCCCCCCCTCCTTTCTTAAAAAAAAATCAACAGCAGTATAGAGAAAATGTCTACAAGTCAAACGACACAATAAATCGACATAAGATTCGGAGTAAAAGCAAGAAAAGGCCTTAAAGAAAGTGTCCTGAGAGTTTTAAGGTGGGTCTCTGAAATATAATGAAATTCTAGGGAAAATCGGCAAAATCTGAATTTTTTTTCTGTCTGAAATTTTGTATTGCTGAGCATAAAAATTAATTAAAGCCCGTATTGGCTATTTTTGCAATTTTTGTTAATATCATTCGATTCTCCTGCTCTATTACGACATTTTAATACCAAGTACTCTTGCTTTCTTTAGTGTATGGAATTTATTTCAATTTTATTCGGATTTAATATTAATAGAATGAATCTTGATTTCATTTGAAATTTGATTTTTTTTTCTAGAATAACACAATCCCAAGAAATAGCGACTTTCAGCATAGTAAAAAGAAATACACGTTTCTTCCCTGTGTTTCCCATCTAGAATTACATGTTTGGAATTTTATTTATGCTACTTACATTGAATTTCATGCCTATTTCGGTCAGGAGTGTTAAAACCCGAACCCGATTCTCTGTTTTCCTTTTCCATAATTACAAACTGCCTTGCATCTCTCGCTCATGTTTCTCACATGCTCTTAAATAATTTATCGCCATCCATTTCAAACATAAAACAACTCAAATCGGATATTTTCAAACATCTCTTTAATACATGTATAATGCACATATGATGCAGGTACACATGGGACATTTCACAACGTTTTCACTTACGCTTCCGTCTTGATGCGCAGATCAAATGCATGTTATTCATATTATTAGGTATATCGTAATTTTAATCAGACCCTACCCCTTACATCTTAACTCGCAAACAATCTCATTCAAGCTCATATATACACCTAGGAGCGTGTTACAATGTTTTGAACGTGCTCTCTTTGCGTGATCAATGAAATCATGGTTGCCCCCGAGTCGACTCGTATAATCCAGGAAGTCTGTTTAGAGTATATTTATACCAACTGCGAGCCCGATCTAAAATTCTAGTAGAGAAATAAGAATTTTCCTGTTTTATTTATTTTCTTGCTTTTTTCTACTTCTTTCAGCCAAAATGATATTGAAATGCTGAAAAGGGTAGAAAGGCCGATAATTGTTCACTGAACAATTAGTCTATTAGTCTATTATATGTCTGTCTTTTTTAAAATAGAAAAAAACATCCTGCATACAGATAAATAGAGGAGAACGGAAGACCTTCTTTGTTGCTGTAGCAACAAGAGTTTCTAGTTATTATTATTATTATTATTATTATTATTATTCCTCCCAAATTTTGTGAGCGCGATTACTCAGAGATGGCTGGATAGATTTTCACAATTTTTCTCATGTAAGTAGGTTAATATATGAAGTTTATATAAAATTCCGTTTTTTGAAAAATTCACTTCCGGTCCGAAGTTATGGCCGATATTCAAATTTTAAAATGGACTTTTGTCCGGCAGTTTTCTTGGAAACGGTTTGAGGCAAAGATATGAAATTTACAGGAGTATTAGATCATGATATTCTATTTGTTTTGAAGTTGTTTTCGTGTGTTTCCAGTACTTCCTTTCCGAACCGGAAGTGAATTTGTTTTTGGTCAATTTTTGATTTTTTTGTTTTTGGATATTTTTTCAAGATATTCTTATGTAAAACAGACATTTTTCCACAAATACTAAATATATAATTTGTTTCTAAATCAGATTCCGCATTTTGTATATTTTCGGTACCGAAATTTTCTCTATTTACGTAGTATGTATAAGGTGGGCAAAGAAAGATAACTCTGACCTGTGAATGAGAATAGAACTTTCGAGATAAAGGCGGAAATAGTATTGATGACGTTAGAGACATATATACGCTCTCCAGATCAACATATTTACACATTCAATATTCTCTCTTTTGCATGTTACTTAAGAGCCAGTCCGCGAGAAAACCATGCAAAATTCAAAAAATCGTCCAAATGGAAGGTTGCAACTTGGGAGTTTTTAGTGGCTTAAAATTTTCCACATAAAGGTAGAAGTCAGAATATCCACAAAAAAATGTCGAACCTTGCATCTATTTTTAGTAACAGCTCATTTGCATATTTGTCGAAAATCACACAAAATTTAATGGAAAATGTATACAAATTGATCAAGTCAAAAAGTTTCCTTTTGTCATCAGTTTATTTTCAATTTTTGTTTTATTTTCAAAGTCATGGTCCAATTAACACAATTAATGAGGAAAAACTTAATTCATATGAATATTTTATTTTTTACATATCTATTTATAGATCCTAAATAAATGAGTATGATTTTTTAGCCAATTTTAGATGCTCGTTTCTCTCAAGACCAAGGTTGAAATTAAATTAAATTAATTGTTACTTTAAGAATGATCTAAGGTCTACTTTGTATGAAAATATTGAGCTTGGGAAATAATATCTACATGTTGTAAATTAACTTTGAAATAACATATTTTGCTACAATTTCACATATTTTAAATAGCAGTCTTTTACCATATTTTTGAATTATTTCTATGGTATTTAAATGAAAAAGAGAACATTCTTAATCTAATATATTTTTTAGAAGAGGAATAACTGATTTGGATACTTCATATAACTTTCTTTTGCTTATTTAGCCCCTTCTTACCAATTTGCTGGAGTTAAATTGTTATCTCCCCTTGTTGGAACTCTTTAGTATTATTGGGTAAAAAGTGACAGGTATGTCAATATTTGGAAAGAAGAAAGTCATGTATGATCATTTTTTCTTCACCTAGGGAGTTGTTGTGGAGCATCATTGCACTATAAGAAAGGGAAAACTTATTTTAAGATATTTGAATGTAAGAAAGAAATAACAACTTAGCTTGAATAAACAAACAGCAGGCCCATAGGAAGCAATTTCAGTGTGGTGGAGGGGGGACAACCTACATTATCAACTACCAAGAATTCCATAGAAATTAAAAAAAAAAATAAAAGGTCATCAGATGTTTTTTTTTATTTATTCGGGGCATATACATGTCGTAGCTATGTTTTCTATAGGGTTCTGTCCTCTGGGAATCTACATGTATTTCATGGTAATTTTAAAACAGTTACAAATTTTTTCCTAACAACTAACAAGTACAATATGAATAGGAAATTAAATCAAATAATAACAGAATATTTTTAATCAAAATATACATTTGATATTTTGTTTAAGGCACCTGGCCCCCCGTTCAAGTTCAAGATCATTTTATTCACTCAAACCATTTCAGGTACAGACATAAGGACAATGAAGAATATTTACAACATATAAATTCAGGTCACGATATACATAATCAGAATATGAAAAGGAAAAGAAAAAAGAAAAACACATATGAAACATGTAATAATGAAATAAGCGAGGGAAAAAATCATGGAGGACTGACTAACTAAAAACATATATTTTCAATATAAACGTACGCAGTTTTCTTAGTGTCTTTGCAACTTGATTTAATTGTCATCAATATTGAGAAAATATAAGAATACAAAAAGGTATTTGATTGCATACTCTCAACAAATTCAAAAATAATTGGTAATTTCAATCTACATGTAAATTGTTTACGTGTCTTAAATTTAGTTTGTTTTTGAGTTAACCAAACACCGTTATTCCTAGGAATATTTTTAATTTTACATTACATACTTTAAACTACTGTGTTACGTAACATTCATATATTGATAAAGTCAGATCTCCCATTAAAAACCA
>NW_026928048.1:30000-33490 GCF_032062105.1 Saccostrea cuccullata | reverse complement strand
TTGATACTGAAATTCTGACATTTTATAAGATTCTAACTCTGATTTAACTGTAAATTCTTGAAGATCGCATTTTTCAAAGATGTTTTCTTCAACTAGTTTGTTTGCAACCTTAATTTTAATATCTTGCTTTTTCTGAGAAGATTTAACATCTAACCCAAGATGCAAACCTAATGCGATCAAGTCATCCTTTTTTAACGTATCAAAAACCTGTACACTTGGTGAACTAAGAAAGTCTGTGACCGAAAATACCATGTTGATTTTTGCTGGCTTATAATTAAATTTAATGGTTCAATAAACAAAATTCTGACAATAAACTGCAAAAGTGCAAGAAATTCTTTATCCCGGACGAGCCCCCAATTCTGTTATGGGTCAGAATAACCCTAAATGCCAGCAAAGATCAATCACACAGTTTAAACTTAACAATAATTTATTTACAGTAATATACAAATCATTAACTACAAACTTAGCAAAAATCTAAAAATACATACATCAGAGTGTCCGTTGCTGCACACAATGTCCCAGTGAAATTATATCCCAGTATACCTCAGTGATGCTTGTATGTCAATGCTATCTATGCCTTGAATTGACAGGGTATTTATACAGTATTATAAATCTAGAATATTCTAGAAATTGTAAGTACATGATATTACTGGAAAGTTCTGGACATACACAAAGTTCAAGAATGTTCTAGAAAATTACAGAACATGTTGACCACTCTGGAATGTTCAAGAAACTTAATGTTACTAATAATAGACACGATGAAACAATACAAATACAACACACCTCACAACATTAAGAACAAATATGGTAACCCAAAACAAGATGGGAGCAACATCTTCATGCCAAGGAATAATGTAAGATTTAGCCGGTCTTCTCATAAATTTCGTATACTAAGATTATACGCATTGAAATAATGTAAAATTACGGAAAAAAGCAACAGCGAACAGCTTGTTTACAGCACTTTTCAAAATAGCAGGGTCAATAGTTACAAGTGTATAAATAGTTCTTAAATTGTTCTTAAGCGGATATGGGACATATTGTGCCTGTGATTTTAGTATATTTGTTTTTATAAATGTGCATTACATGTACCTCTGCTTAATATGAGATTTTATCGCTTTCAATCCCAAGCCTAGGTCTTTTGAAATGCCCCTCGTATATATGAATATTTACCATGCTTTTGAATAAATTTTTAAGTATCAAGTTGATATCAATCGCTAAATGATGGAAATATCATTAATTGTCTTAAATCATCTTAAATTGCATCTTTAGCTGAAAATGCCATTCTCAACCACTTACCCGGTATGCTTATTTGCTACATTATGAAGGAATATAACACTTAATGGATCTTAATCATCTTTTATTAAAGTAAAGAATATTTTCCTCAACTAGGACAGTGGTACTGCTACCCCCAACTCGAGAGGATTAATTAATCAATGCATAAAATGCTTTGTATAGGGCAACCATATTTCAACTGGAGCTGCAATGCATGAAACATATCCTAGAAAAATAATAATTCTACTTAAAACAGAGGAACTTTTTGAAACAGTACAAAGTGTATAACTAGAATGTATGACTTGTTTTTTTTTGAAATGGATATAACCTTGTGATATTTTAATAAGTGAAGGTTTCTACATCTGTTTATAGTGCACTTGATAAGGATATTACAAATTGACTTTCAAATAAATGCTTATTGGTGTAACAATGTTGTTTTAAAAAACATTCATGTCTGATTCAGTTAATCTTTTTATAGTACATGTACGCTTCACATCTATGTAACAGTGCTAAAAACAATGATAAAACGAAAAATCGCATCAAATGTTTTCGGCTATGCTTTACTAACATTAGTCAGAACGAGAGAGAACAGTGCATGTCTACAATGATTTACGACAACGCCATTTAAAACCATATGGGAACTTAATAATATTCACTTTTTAATTTGAATGAAACTGTAATTACTTGGTCTATTATATTTGGTTTCATATAAATGTTTACTTTTGAATATTGTTTCCTCCAGAATCTAATATTGCAGTATACCTTTGGTCCTCTATATTTATTTTTTCTCTCGATATGTTTTTTTGTGCAATCCAATGAATAGGCCTTTGATTTTAAAGTGGCGGAGAAGCAATTAAGAATTCCTTGTCAAATATATAAGATGAAAAAGTTTTTATTCTTTGTACAATTGTAACTGATATGCAAGCTTTGAAGAATTAGCGATATCGATATCGAATAATGATTGTTAAAACATATTTTCCAGCTTTCAACCTAACACAACATCTTACTCTAAACCTAATTAATCTAAGACAATAACAACCACTAACCCTTTATTTATTATCCTGAATTTTTTTTCATATTTATGTGTATAATGAATCAATATCAATAACACTTAAAGTCTAGTAAAATTATGTTGTACGTCATTGTGAATATAAATTGTATAAATGGGATCGATATCCATACGAATTTGTCAGGGAATTGTCGATATCGACGACATCGACACAGCACCAAGACATGTAATTATCGATTTATTCTAATTAATGTTGCTAATGAGGATCGACATCGATACGATATTGTCGACATAATATTGTTGATATTGACGTGGAATTCGTTCTTGAACATGTATGTTTCTTGACGACCTTTGTTTATCATACCATCAACAGTACACTTTTACGACGTCGATCTACATATCATGGGATTTATCTATTTCAAAATCAGTTTAAAACAGTAAATGCGCTTTATTTCACAATGATGCGCGAAGTAATGCACAATAGAAACTCTATTTTCCCCTTTAAAAGGATTTATAATATCATTTTCAGCTTATTGTTATAACACAGAGACGACGTCTGGGAAATTGAATCAGCTATTTTTCACAAATGTAAATGACTGGTATCAAATGACTATGAGTGAGGTTAGTCTCTTTAGAAATGTCTGATGTAGACGTAATTTAATCAAAAGCACTCAGCCTTACAGAAAAAAATATACACGACATGCTGCAAAACGATCTTGGCTGACACTCATGAATACTTTGTCTTTCTTTGGGAGTATTTTGTAATGAAAACATTATATATTATGCTCTACTTGGATTAAGTAGCAAAAATTCAAAAGTTCATTTCATAAGCCGTTTGAAAAATCTGATTAATTACTAGATAACAAATATAAACCTTTTCTTGCGTTATATTATACATATTAATACAATGAAATGCCTATTGATAAAACATATGTTGAATAACTGTGTAACAACTGATATTATTTTACCTAATCAAAATTGTTTTAGTCCATTACAGTTATGTTTTGCTTGGATTGCAGTCTACAATGGGGGGAATTTGTGAAAATGGGTTATATGTCTATTCAAAAGCCCCCCTCTATTATTTTGACCTCTGACCTAATTATACTATGTACATTACGTGATGCATAGTTTAATTTTTCAGAAGCTATAATCCGGGTTATATGAAGAAAGTCGTCAGTTTATCTGTACATATTTGTCTTTCCTTTGTCT
>NW_026928048.1:0-25000 GCF_032062105.1 Saccostrea cuccullata | reverse complement strand
TAAAATTGTACTTTACATTCGGGAAACTTCTTCTACAAGCTTCAAAAAATCCGTATAAACCAAGATTTGTATGAAAAATAATATGTGTATTTGTATTTAATGGAAAATACAATTTTTGAGTGGTAGCGAGTTTGAATCGGACGATGGATTGTCTGCAAAGAAACAGGTTAAAGTTAGAAATATTGTCTAAAGAGTTTGGAACGTCATTGAACGTGGTGTATGCTTCACTGTTGCAGAATAAGTAGAGTTACAAGGTAAATTAAAGAATTTGAAATTAACAATGACATTCTTATGCAATCTATATTTGTGTAATTGTTCGCAAACTAGGTGCTAAGTGTTATGGATATGTTTTTTGAATGGAGAAGACGCTACAAACCGTGTTTAAAATAAAAAAAAATGGTATAATTTTGACAAACTTCCTCAACGTTGTCTTTGATGTTACAATGTTGGTTAACCGTGCTTCTGTGGTAACAAAACATGTTGGTTTAAATTTTGGCTAACATGAGTTCTATTTAATCAATGGAATGAAACTTCACACTTCGACAAAAAATGTTTATGTTTACGAAAATGTGTTGATCTATAATCTTGTTATAATTATATGACGATGAGAAGCATTGATTACGTATTTTTTGATTGACCCTCGTAGAATTCAAAGGGAAACAGAACCCTTGCTTTTTTCCATGTATGGTTTTTGCTATAAGGAATTTTACTGTAAATGTAGACTGCATCACCCCCCTTCCCCAACACACACATTCGTTGATGATGTAAGTTCGTGAACACGTAAATGCGAGGATTTTGACGGTTTCGAGTGAGTAGCTTTTCTTGTCAGATTATTAATGGAAAGTTGGTCCTCTTCTCTCCATTTTATGTCATTATTTGTTCCCCTTGTTATACTAATTGTGGCCCCGCCCTGTCCCATTGGCTACAAGGCTCACCTGAGTATCTTTGACCCTGCTGTTCCCCTTGTTATACTAATTATGGCCCCACCCTGTCCCATTGGCTAGAACGCTCACCTGAGTATATTTGACGCTGCTGTTCCCCTTGTTATACTAATTATGGCCCCACCCTGTCCCATTGGCTACAACACTCACCTGAGTATATTTGACGCTGCTGTTCCCCTTGTTATACTAATTGTGGCCCCGACCTGTCCCATTGGCTACAACGCTCACTTGAGTATCTTTGACGCTGCTGTTCCCCTTGTTATACTAATTGTGGCCCCGCCCTGTCCCATTGGCTACAAGGCTCACCTGAGTATCTTTGACGCTGCTGTTCCCCTTGTTATACTAATTGTGGCCCCGACCTGTCCCATTGGCTACAAGGCTCACCTGAGTATCTTTGACGCTGCTGTTCCCCTTGTTATACTAATTGTGGCCCCTTCCTGTCCCATTCGCTACAAGGCTCACCTGAGTATCTTTAACTCTGATGTTCCTGTTGTTATACTAATTGTGCCCCCCTGTACCAGGCATTTAACTCCTGTGTGTAAGTCTGCGACTAGTGAGAATTATGTCTGACAGACAACACCTTCTCCCCCTCCGATACTCAACCCCGGGGCTTATTTGTTATTTTTTTCACAATTTATATTTAGTCCACTTATTCAACATGTTTGCAATAGGAATAAATCGTCAAAACAACAAAATAATCGCTCTACAAAAAAATACCCCACTATACATTATAAGAGAGAAAGGTAAGCATCTTTGGTTTGTTAACGTTGTATCCCCACTGGTTTTTCTGGGTTTAAAAACATGTATTTATTTCATTTCACCTAAAGTGTCGGTCCACAATTTCTCTACATATATTTCTGTCTCCGTCCATGCTATTGAATTGACTCTGGTAAGAATCCCACAAACAGCATTCCAGTTAGAATGTTGACATTTCCTTTGGTAAAGTCTATGGCCCCAGTCTGGTATGATGTGTCACTGTACTAAGAACCGTAACTCTGTATTGTTTTCATGAAGAAACAATTGTTTTGTTTTATTAAAATTTGTTTTTAATTTTGACAGCTACCACAGAATGCGATGTCAACATTATAGAGAATTATGAAGATAATCACCATCATGTACAGATTTACATCAGGTTTACATTTTTCTTTTGAGTTATATTTGAAGAAAATAAAGAAATACGCTAGAGTCTTAAAAATCAGTCAAAGGGATATTTTTTTACTGTCTAAAAACAATTGCATTACATATATATCTATAACTAACCATAAGGTACTGTTCTTGTCCTGTTTTGTTTTGAACATATTTTATTGCATAATTCATACAAAGAGATTGGTAACAAGTTCTTACAACTTAGATAAACCTTTCCTTATTGTTCTAAGGTTGTTCTACAAAAATAGATACTATAAAATGTACTGATCTTATTTTGACAGATTTCCCAGGATGTGCTGTATAACTGTCTAAATGATGAAGAAAATGAAGATTGATTGATAATCTACAGGTTTCTGAATAACTTCGAATATACAAGGATAATATTTATTTTAAAGAATTTTCAAAATTAGAACTGCATATCTTTAGATATAAGAAATACATATATTTAGGAAATTGAGAAAAATAAAATAGTTTGTTGTTAAAAGTTAAAATTTAATAATGATTAGTATTTGTTCAATCATGGCCTATGAGGATAGAAATAGAATGGGATCAGAAAAAAGGTCTCCAATGTTAAACACTCAAATTTAATTTATTAGCTCATTCACAGCTTCTCTATTTGAAGAAGTAGAAAAGTTTGAAAGAAACATGTACACTAAAAATTCTAGGAAAATTGAAACCATCAAATGTTCTGTATATTATGTTGAAAAGTATAATGAATAATTTATATCATTTACTCATTTTATGACAGGATCCAGATCCAGATGATGTATTTTAAAGTGTAGCTTTGGAAAAGAAGAGCTCATCCCCACTATACAGGTTTATATAAGTTTAACCTTACCTAAGCCGAAGGCTCAAGTGACTTTTTTGATCAAAATTTGTCCAATATTTGTCGTCGATGTGAGCGTCCTTGTCAATTTTTCTCAATTTCATCTTCTTTTCTGAAACCACTGGACAAACTACAAGCAAACATGGCATAAAGTATCCTTGGGTGAAGGGGAGTTAAATTCAATTGAAGGGTCACACCATCTCTCAAGGGGAGATAACTACAAAATAACAAATTAGTGAAAAATTAATGGCATCTCTTTATACTTTTCTTCTGAGTAACTACTGGGCCAGGAAAGATAAAACATATGTAGAATCATCCTTAGGTAGCGTAGATTTGTTCAAATCATGAGTCCTAAATGAAAGATGGGGACAGAATGGACAAACAAAGTTGTGCATAGGAGTATATAGGGAAAAAAAATCTGAAGAATTGCAAATCCCAAATGAGTTATGTTTATGTAAATATCCTCTGGTAGGGTAGTCATAAATTTGTTAAAAACCATAAAGAGGTTTAAAATTAAAAATACATTCAAGATACATGTAATGCCTAAGATATTTACATGTAGATAAGCAATAGATAATGCGAACTTATAGATCATACATGGAAAGTTTATTCTATAAACACAGAAAAGGCCCGATGATACATAAATGGAAAAATCGTGACCTAGTTTCTGTAGCCTGTCAAAAGAAGGACCACAGTCTTTTCTGTACAGTAATATAAAAAGTACTTGCATTTGTTTTGTTTTTAGCTCACCTGAGCCGAATGCTCAAGTGAGCTTTTCTGATCACATTTTGTCCGGTGTGTGTCTGTCTGTCCATCTGTCTGTAAACTTTTCACATTTTCGACTTTTTCTCAAGAACCGCTGAGCCAATTTCAACCGAACTTGCCACAAAGTATCCTTGGGTAAAGGGGATTCAAGTTTGTTCAAACGAAGGGCCACGCCCTCATTCAAGGGGAGATAATTTGGAATTAATAAATATTTGGTGGTATTTTTTTTTAAAAAACAATGTGCCAGGGAAGATGAAACTTATGGGGAAACATCCTCAGGTAGTGTAGATTCAATTTTGTTCAAATCATGGCAAAAGGGAGTAGGGCGTGGCCAAAATTTTACATAGAAATCTATAGGAAAATTCTTTAAAAATCTTCTTCTCAACATAATACTCAAGAATAGCAAAGCCATAACTGATCTTATTTATATGGAAGCATCCTCAGGTAGTGTAGATTAAATTGCAAGTTTGTTCAAATCATGACCCCCTGGGGTAGGGCAGGGCCAAAATGTCCGACCAATTTTCTACATAGAAATGTATAGGAAAATTCTTTAAAAATCTTCTTTTTCAAGAATAGCAAAGCCATGATTGGTCTTTGGACTACTTTTGGATTTAAGCTTTTCAAGTATTAACCAATTCTGCTTTTTCCTAGCCACAGTGCTCAGGTGAGCGATGTGACCCCTGGGCCTCTTGTTAGCTCTTTGTTTTCTACGAAACGACAAGATCTTCTCGGCAGCTTCTTTCACTTCTAATTTCGTTTACCCGAATGTCGCTTAAGTACGACCTCTCTGATTGGTCAAAATTTTCATGAATATGAATATTTTTATGAGAGAGGTCACCAGGAGATGACCCTGAATGGGGTTTCTTCAGATCCTTGTGTAGCGATCTATGTGAGCGGATCAAAGGATCTGATTTTAATCAGATTGATAGGTTGGGGTCATTAAAAAATCTTCTTCTCAAGAACCAGTTGGCTAGAAAAGCTGAAACTTATGTGGAATCATCCTTGGGTAGTGTTTATTCTAAATCATTAAAATCAAGATGGGGATGGTGGTGGCAGGAGGGGGCGGTAGGGGGGACAATAGATATAAGAAGAGGGGAATTCTGGTAAAGAACTGCATTACCAAAGTAATCAGGTGAGCGGTGTGGCACTTGGGTGTCTTGTTTTTTTATCATTTGAACTCAAAGTTTTAAGAGTCAAAATCAGCAAGCATCGAGCATTGAATGGAAAGTCAAAATTTTATTTTTTCAAAAGCATTTGGTATATGAAAGATTTTGTCCTACCTAATGCTAAAACACAATCAAAATTTTTTTTCGAACGCATGAAGCGACTGGTATCCAAGGAAATTCATTTCCTTAGCAACAGGTTCATATTAAATCCTTATGAAAATCAATGATATTTAGACATTTTTCTACGAATATTTTTTTCTGAACGTGATAAGATACATTATTTTGGTTACTTTATTTGATAAAAGATGGAGTTACTTAATTCTCCAAAAATAGGAAAAACAAAATTTCTATAGTTATATTGTTGCCATGACAACGGGAAAAGAACATGCGTCAGTGCTTATTAATTTTGAAAAAAAGTTGCATATGTTTATCACCTTATTCACAAAATCTACAACCACTGCTGGAAAAATGAATTATGAGATCTTGTTAGGGGTTATCTATATGTCATATATATACAATAAAATTTGCAGGCAACTTTAGCAGAAAAAAGTTACAAATGGTTAATTGCCATTCTCTGTAACCACTTAAACTTTGTTGCCACGCATGGTCACCGATTTTGATGAAACTTCACCCATGCTTAGTACTTGACACCAGAAACAAATATCAAACAAAATTTCGTTGCTAAGTGTCTCGGTTGCTATGGCAACAGCCGGAAAAGTTTGAAAAATGGAGATTTTCAGCCACTTTAAATCCTGACTGTGGCTTAATAAAAACTAGAAAAAGCAAACAAACCATACTAACAAAAACATGACACCTTGATGTCACTTATACTGTGAAGAAACTGTTTAGAATATATCTCTAAGTAAGTGGTAACCAAGGGTACATTTGGAATACATTTAAAATGCTGAAATATGCTGAAAAACACTCCATATTCACTAATGGTAGGTGTTTCGTGCTAAAACTCAATCATTGACTTAAGAAAAACAATGAAAATTTTTGACCTTAAGTATATAAGTATAAGCAATATTATTCTAAAAATAACTTTTATGGTTGCCATGGTAACACAGTGTAACCATGCAAAACCAGTAACGAAGATTGGGTTAATGCTACTGTCTTGAGGGAAAACATGAAAACTCAAGACTGGCAAATATGCATCCTTAGGACCTTGCAACACCAAAACCAAAAGAAAAATTGGGTATAATTGCTACTTTGTAGTGTTACCATGGAAACAAAGTACCAGTGCTTAAAAGTGATTTTTTTTCCCGCTGCATTAAGAATTAAATTGCCATTTAATCAAGAAACAAACTAAAGAGCTCAGCTGGAATAGTCTTATCTGTTAGAACTGATGTTAAATATCATATATTGATAAAATTTGATGAATAAAACAGCACTGTTGCTATGGTTACCAAGAAGGGAAAATGTTCGATTTTTTGAACTTTATATCAATATTAAACCCTGTGTGCCAACTTCTTGCATCCACTTAGAGATTGGATGATAGTCAAAATTAAAGTCAAGTTAGCTGTTAATAAATATCAATCATAAAAGTTTTGGGAATCTTCATTTAAGGGTACGTATCCAAGGAAACAAAATATTTTTCAGGTTTTTAAGCATATATTTTCTGCTTATTTCCATAGCAACGCTCTATTTAAAGAATCTAATCTGAATTTTTTGAAATGGGAAAATTTGGAGCACACCAACATCTTATAAAATTGATCATTAGTTATGCGGAAATGTGCTTTTTTTAAAAGATAGGATCATATTTAAACATACATAGTGTTACTTTGAAGGCTCTCTGGGGCATAAATACCTTGGCAACCATTGCCAACCAAAATGAAATATCATATTTTTTCTTGGTATGTGCTTCAATTCTCTTTTTTCTTTTATTTGGTAACATTTCATCCTATAATTCCTTTTCATTTTTACGAGTATGACTTCATAAAATTCAATGAATATTATTTTTAATTTTGAATACTTTGTTACCATAGTAACGTATGTAATAGTTGATTTACCAAACATGTTTATCATGCATTTGTGACATCTTACCTTACACTTTTGGAAACAGTTATTAACAATTGTTTGCTTTGCCGCAAATGTTAACTATGGGGCTCTAAACATGTTAAAAAATGCCATTTTTCGAACTTTAAGACATGTTGCCATGGTGACTATAAAACATAGCAACCAATTTTTGCCTGATTTCAGTTCAGGGAATCAATGCCTTTTATCATAGAGAGTTTGGAGAAATTCTGAGACTATGCGTGCCACAGCTCCTATATAAAATTTCAAATCATTACAGAGAATGGCTCTTAAAATGTGTGAAAATCTGGCATTTATAAGCTTTTTTTTTAAGGGGTCGGGGTAATTTGAATACATGTTCAGTGTCTATTATATTGGCCATATTGGTTCTGATGAAAGGATACTCATAACTTTACTATTGTTAATAAATAAATGCGCAGTTAATTTCAAAAGGAATTTTATATTCCTCACAAAGGAAACTTGGAAAAAGGGGGGGGGGTTAGGAATCACCTTGTTCACCAATCCATATGTTTGTTAAATTTTGACTTTCCATAACATTTCAATGAAGTGCCACTGAAAGTTCATTCTCGATTGCTTGCGATCGAGAAATGTGCCTAAAACTTGACTCAAGGTCATTTGAACAAGGTCAAGGTCATTGGTAGAGGAAAAGTGCAACCTTTGCCCATTCTGTAACATTCTAATGAAAAGACTTGGTTTTATCTTGGGAATTATTTTTAAGCTGTAGGTTTGTCATTACCTTGAACAAAACTCATTTGATCATGTTTGGCCTTGACTCAAGGACATAGCTTTTTCAAGGTCACTGCAGTAAAAGTGTACTATATGAGTTTGACACATTTACATATTTCACTTTGAATGCAGGGAAATTGGAAGTTTGTGCTCAAACTAACAGTTTTACTACCTATGACTTGAGTATTTGTCATAGTCAAATTGTGGTATGCATATCTGCACTAGCAAAATTTTTAAAGGTTTCAAATTATTATTTAGACCTTTTTAGTAATAAAAAACATTTAATGCAATAGCAGGAATGTTGTATCATTTTATAAGCTTGCTCACAATAATTCTTGTTTATGAAAGAGAGTCACTATGACAACTCACATAATTATATTAAAAGTAAAACCATGTCAATCAGGCATGTAGCATCAGGTTTAGGTTGGGTAGGGGGGATGACTTTCCCCACCCAACTTTTTTTCTCAACGTACCCTAATATTTAACCAACACCCCCTCCCCAAGTTTGTCCTTCCGTCCGTCCGTCTTTCTTTCTGTCTCGAATATTGTGGTTTCCACACGATATCTCGAGAACCCTCTGAGCTTTTGCAATGAAATTGAGCATAGCAACAGTTAATCCCAATGGACTAAAGAAGAACCCTATTGATTATGTGGTCAAATTGTCAAAGGTCAAGGTCATACATAAACAAATTCTGTCTGTAATGACACTTTCCTTTCCACACAGTATTTCTAGAACCATTTGAGCTATTGCAATGAAATTTTACATAGCAACTCCCCGTGGCCTTATGAAAACCCTTATTGATTTTGAGGTCAAAAGGTCAAAGTTAAAGTTTATAAATTTATACATTCTCTCTGTGTGTAACACTATCATTTCCGGACGATATTTCAAGAAGATTTTGAACTGATGCAATGTATTTTATACCAAAACTCCCTAGGACCTATCTCAAAGTGTCCCGCCCCGTTTGTTTCATTAGTATTTATAGTATTACATGTTGCTATTTCTAGCACAGGGGCATGAGGAGAGTTATTGAGCATAAAACAGGTTCTCATCAGAATTTATATTCCTATCACATCTACCAGAACTGTTTAATAAAAGTTAAATGAGACACCATGTTTTGTGTAAATTTTTGACTATATCAAACGTGAATATATACATATATGAGACTTCATATTTGCATATAATTATCGAAATTGTACAGCAGTTCCGTGGCGCAGTGTTAAGTCTCCCGCTTCACATGCGAGAGGTCACGGGCTCGATTCTCAGGCGATCATTTTTTTTCCGAACTTCTTTTTTTACTACATGATAGTATTCAGCATGTGAAATGAAAAAATTATGAGGTCTAGCTTGTACAAACTCATAAAATCATCATTACGTTGTGATAAATAATCCACATAGAAAGAATCTTCTATACACATAATCAAATCATTATATCAATATAAACATATTTTATTTGCTACAGTATACATGTATACATTTAAAATTTCTACAAATTCAATAAGGGTGATCCGACACCCCCCCCCCCCAACTGCGCATGGTTCACTTTTTCCCTAAAGCGGTAGACACAAATTCTCTTAGCTTGTTAAAAAAATGCTTACAGACAAACAAAGAATGTTACTTTTGGATTGAACATTTTTATTTGATCCACTTTCATGAATACACTGTACAATTTATGGATCTATTTTCTGGATCCTTGAGTCTCTGGTAGCACTATCCACTCACTTCCAGCATCAATGGTCTGTACTGTAATGATGTATTCTCATAGTGATAATCTGAAAAAGTGATAAAATCAAAATGTAATAATATTATACAGCTTTGCCTTCAAATACTTACTAAGAACCATTTCTAGTTGAGCTTGAGCAATGATGATGAATGCAAAGCATGTTTATTGGAATCAATTAAATTCCAAGAGATCTCAATGGTTTAGTTTATCATTTTATTTTAAAAAGTTAACGTTTTTACCAAATGTAGTATTTACACGTTTTTACTGTCTAATTCTATATCAGCTCATCCGATTCTGTTTCTGTTTCTTTCCGAGTTTGGCTTCAAAGTGGCGAATTCCATTCTAAAAACAGAAGTATACAACAAAAATTTGAGTCGGTATTGATTTTAAATATTATTTAAATTTATAAACTTGTAATAAAAAGGTCAATTGGTTCTAGGTTTTGTCAAAACTCTAAATTGTGGTTTTCATTTCTTTCCAATACCCCCCCCCCCCAAAAAAAAATAGAGTATAGAAATTCTTTTCAAAATTTTATGTGCTGTAATTCTAATGATGCTTATTATTTGAACCTAGTTGACTTAACCTTTTTCTTTTTTACGACGTGATAACAAACGTCATTCCATTTTACAAATATTTCATAAAAGTGTTGATTTTCATAAATTCATAATTTTTTATGTAAAAAGCAGGTATTATCTTAAATGGTAAATAAAGATATCTATTACTTAGTATATACAGAATTTTTTTTTACCCGACAATCACTCAAGTTATATCCATTATAGCTGCCGGTGAGTGACTTGGTTACACACATGCTGTAAATACAACAAATCAAAATTAAAGTAAACTTTATAATTTGGGATACAGTTATGAAACTGATCATGACCAACTTTTTCACGTTGGGCCCGCAGAAACAATCTTAGTTGGGGAATTTAATTTCAATTTATCATATTATAGTGTCAGTATCCCATGCTTGTCGTAAAAGGCGACTAAATGGGGCGGTCCTTCGGATGAGACCGTATAAACCGAGGCCCCGTGTCACAGCAGGTGTGGCACGATAAAGATCTCTCCCTGCTCAATGGCCCTGAGTGCCGAGCAAAGGCCTAAATTTGCAGCCCTTCACCGGCAATGGTGACGTCTCCATATCAGTGAAATATTCTGGAGTGGGACGTAAAACAGTATACAATCATATAATAGTTAAATATCGTCAATATTATCGGGGAGGGGGGAGGTGCATACCCCTTCTCTTGGTTCCTCGGGACATGCATAATCTTTTCTTTTTTGTTATGAAAAACTAGATTAATGCTAACATAAAGAATCAATCAGAATTGTGCAAAAAACACTTGCCAAGTTTTACATATTTTCCTGCATGGTTAATTTTTGTTATACATTCTTCAGAACCTGTTGTAATGGTAAATTGTAAAAAAAAAATTCAGTCACTAACCGTAATTAAGACTCATGAAACCCCCAAAACTGAGGCTCAGACTGCTCCAAGTTTGTATTTTCTTCTTGTCTTCTGTACAACGTTATTGAAAACAATGTAAGCAAACTACCGTTTATTCCTCCTATGTTAGAGAGCTATACCAAAGGGGGATAATTTGAAGTGAAAAAGACAGAAAAGTATGGATTTAAATCAGTTATCATATATAAATGCCTTAGTTGCCTGCAGATTTTTTTCTTGATTCTTATAGAAGAAATACTGTTCAATATATATTTTATGTTGATAAGCTTTAATATGGTTGTAGATTTCTTATAAAGTACTTCAAATTTGCTGTTTTTAAAGCAAAATAAACCCTCCAAAACTAGTTATATTTATCAAAAGGTGAAGAGAATTTCAAAAATCAACAGCTGCTAAAATAGAGTATATTAATATGAATAACATAATAATTTAAAAAGATTTTTTTAATGACTAGTAATAAAAAAGTATTTGTTTAACCATAAATTGAAGTGTCATGATTAAGTACAAAACACGCTATCTGAAAGGCGCGTTGTTTCCATAGCAACAATGCGAAAATTATTTTTTGCTTGCTTTTTTCTAATATTCCCTTTGTTCTGAAAATTTCTATATGAGTTTTAACCAAATCTGTTTCTATGCCACTTTCCACATTTTTTAACTCAATGCTCGTAGCTGCAGATCTGTAGCTCTCTGCTTCAAAAAAAATTCGGACAGATAAAGCAGAGAGCTACAGATCCAAGCGTTGTAAAAACCTTCGATTTACGCCGACGATTTTTCGTCGCTACTGTAGGCATTTATTTCGTGTAGTTTAAACTTTCTCTTGCTCTTAGAATGGTAACCTATAATTAATCATATATTTAACTATTTTTTGTTGATACTTTATTTACCTTAGAGTGGTCCGAAACACTCCTGCATATAGTTTTATAATATCGGTTTAAAAGAGTTGCATTTTGAGGTCCGTAAACACAAAGCAATATGTTAGCGTTGAAACACATGTGAAAGGTAAGTAAGTTATCAGGAATTGAAGTTAAATGTATGATTACTTATTACATATAATTTTTTAAGCTGGGGAATGTATAAAATACTAGCAAAATACACGAAGTGAGCGACGAAAAATCGTCGGAGTAAATCGAAGGTTTTTATAACGCTTGGATCTGTAGCTCTCTGCTTTATCTGTCCGAATTTTTTCAAGCAGAGAGCTACAGATCTGCAGCTACAATGCTCGATGCTTGCTGATTTTGACTCTTAATAATTTTATGGCTAATCATATTATTTCTTAGAAAATTCAGGTATTAAAAAATAACTCCTGGTCTACTTTATCACCAATAAAATGGTAAAAAAAATAAAAGAGCATATATGTAATAATAAATACCAGAAAACTAATGTTTTGAATTTCTTTTGACAGATTTTCATAAGGTGATATGCAGTTGTTAAGAAGAAAGTGAAGAAATCAACTTCTTACAGGTTAGAAAAAAAATCATCTATACCCTGCATTCTGTATCATAGAATATACTAGATGCACTTTTGATAATAGCTGAAATCAAATAATCGTTCCAAAAAAGCCATCAATTGATTTTTAGGTCTAGCAAATCATTAAGTTGACCTATTGCTATCATTTCTTGTCTTTGTTTGTTATGCCCCATGTGTAAATATTTTTGCAGGGGAGGGGGAGGGGGTTCCACCCCCAGTCAAAAAAAAAAAATTCTTCACAAGGAAGAAAAAAAAAAGAAAATAACAGCTCCTTTCCCAAATCTTCGACTTTCCAAGATCACTTGTAGTTGGTTTAGTCCTCTGCAAATTCTAAGTGGATGGACCCCCTGCACCCTGTGGATACACACATGCTCACTGTAGATCATACCTATCTTTATAGTGTGTGTGGCACATCATCACAAAAATCTACATTTAATACTGCTCACTGTAGATCATACCTATCTTTATAGTGTGTGTGGTACATCATCACAAAAATCTACATTTAATACTGCTCACTGTAGATCATACAGTGTGTGTGGAACGTTATTGTTGACAACTTACACGAACGATCACGTTACACGAACGATCCCGCACGATTAACGCACGATTAAACCTGTTACACGAACGATCCTTCACGCACACGATTCTACACGTTACACGATCTTACACGATTGCTAACGCAAACGCGCGATTCTTCACTCAAAATAGTTCAAAATATTTAGGAATCTGATATTTCAAAACGAAAAACTGCTTAATATACCTATTTAAGATTTCAAAGAATTATCAATATTATTTCATAGACTTTGAAGAAAAAAAAAATCTACGGAAAATGATATTTCTGTAACTAAATATATGCAAGATTAATATTTTAGATTGAAAATAATTATATCTAAGGTAATACTCCGATAAAAAAAAACGGATTTTGTTCGTTCTATTAGACGATGTACATGTATGTGTGTCGTATAATTTGATTGAATTGATTATCATGATATGCAGAAAGGGGGATACGATTGAACAAAAATGGCAGCATGGAATGACTTAAATTATAATTGCAAATTTTATCCTTATGTTTCCAATGATTCAATGTCTGATAAACTTGCCAATTATTCAACTTTTTTATTTGCAGAAATTTAAAATTAATTAATAACAAATAGGCTCAAGTGATAAACACAGATAATCAAAACTCCCGAAAATCATGCCGTGTCCATGTATATTTGTCGACTAACTACTTATGTAAGCATTGAGAAATGTTTATTTCTTTGTAAAAAATATATATATTTTCTTTCAATGAATTGATTTCAAGATTATCTTGACCATAATAAAAGTAAATAATAATTAAAATCAGATTTTTTCAAAAAGGCGTTAAAGATCTAATTACGGTTTATCACAATATTGATCGCGCTATTTGACGAGAACTTAATATTGTACGACTTACTATATTGCTTGTTTACGGGTGTGGTAATTAGTTCGTTCTGCACTCTATTATGTAAATTGCGCTCTTTCATTTTATTTGTGTGTGGTACATCATTTAATTTATTAATAAATTTTAAGTGTGTGTGGTAAAACAAACAATGGAAATGCTTATATTACAAATCATATTCCGATAAAAACTTACAAAACGAAATTTACACGATTCTAAACGCACGATCTCGCACGATTAAAAACGCACACGATTGTGTGTGATGCACGAACGATCTCGCACGTTACACGAACGATCACTCAAAAATCTATACACGAACGATTCTACACGATTGTGTTGTCAACAAAACGTTACGACCACTGTACCTATCTTTATAGTGTGTGTGGCACATCATCACAAAAATCTACATTTAATACTGCTCACTGTAGATCATACCTATCTTTAAAGTGTGTGTGGCACTTCATCTCAAAAATCTACATTTAATACTGCTCACTGTAGATCATACCTATCTTTATAGTGTGTGTGGTACATCATCACAAAAATCTACATTTAATACTGCTCACTGTAGATCATACCTATCTTTATAGTGTGTGTGGTACATCACAAAAATCTACATTTAATACTGCTCACTGTAGATCATACCTATCTTTATAGTGTGTGTGGTACATCATCACAAAAATCTACATTTAATACTGCTCACTGTAGATCATACCTATCTTTATAGTGTGTGTGGTACATCATCACAAAAATCTACATTTAATACTGCTCACAGTAGATCATACCTATATTTATAGTGTGTGTGTTACATCATCACAAAAATCTACATTTAATACTGCTCACTGTAGATCATACCTATCTTTATAGTGTGTGTGGCACATCATCACAAAAATCTACATTTAATACTGTGTGTGGTACTCACTGTAGATCATACCTATCTTTATAGTGTGTGTGGTACATCATCACAAAAATCTACATTTAATACTGCTCACTGTAGATCATACCTATCTTTAATGTGTGTGTGGCATGTCATCACAAAAATCTACATTTAATACTGCTCACTGTAGATCATACCTATCTTTATAGTGTGTGTGGTACATCATCACAAAAATCTACATTTAATACTGCTCACTGTAGATCATACCTATCTTTATAGTGTGTGTGGTACATCATCACAAAAATCTACATTTAATACTGCTCACTGTAGATCATACCTATCTTTATAGTGTGTGTGGTACATCATCACAAAAATCTACATTTAATACTGCTCACTGTAGATCATACCTATCTTTATAGTGTGTGTGGTACATCATCACAAAAATCTACATTTAATACTGCTCACTGTAGATCATGCCTATCTTTATAGTGTGTGTGGTACATCACAAAAATCTACATTTAATACTGCTCACTGTAGATCATACCTATCTTTATAGTGTGTGTGGTACATCATCACAAAAATCTACATTTAATACTGCTCACTGTAGATCATACCTATCTTTATAGTGTGTGTGGTACATCATCACAAAAATCTACATTTAATACTGCTCACTGTAGATCATGCCTATCTTTAAAGTGTGTGTGGCACATCACAAAAATCTACATTTAATACTGTTCACTGTAGATCATACCTATCTTTATAGTGTGTGTGGTACATCATCACAAGAATCTACATTTAATACTGCTCACTGTAGATCATACCTATCTTTATAGTGTGTGTGGTACATCATCACAAAAATCTACATTTAATACTGCTCACTGTAGATCATACCTATCTTTATAGTGTGTGTGGTACATCATCACTAAAATCTTTTAATACTGTGTGTGTGATCATACCTATCTTTATAGTGTGTGTGGTACATCATCACAAAAATCTACATTTAATACTGCTCACTGTAGATCATACCTATCTTTATAGTGTGTGTGGTACATCACAAAAATCTACATTTAATACTGCTCACTGTAGATCATACCTATCTTTATAGTGTGTGTGGTACATCATCACAAAAATCTACATTTAATACTGCTCACTGTAGATCATACCTATCTTTATAGTGTGTGTGGTACATCATCACAAAAATCTACATTTAATACTGCTCACTGTAGATCATACCTATCTTTATAGTGTGTGTGGTACATCATCACAAAAATCTACATTTAATACTGCTCACTGTAGATCATACCTATCTTTATAGTGTGTGTGGTACATCATCACAAAAATCTACATTTAATACTGCTCACTGTAGATCATACCTATCTTTATAGTGTGTGTGGTACATCACAAAAATCTACATTTAATACTGCTCACTGTAGATCATACCTATCTTTATAGTGTGTGTGGTACATCATCACAAAAATCTACATTTAATACTGCTCACTGTAGATCATACCTATCTTTAATGTGTGTGTGGTACATCATCACAAAATCTACATTTAATACTCCTCACTGTAGATCATACCTATCATTATAGTGTGTGTGGTACATCATCACAAAAATCTACATTTAATACTGCTCACTGTAGATCATACCTATCTTTATAGTGTGTGTGGTACATCATCACAAAAATCTACATTTAATACTGCTCACTGTAGATCATACCTATCTTTATAGTGTGTGTGGTACATCATCACAAAAATCTACATTTAATACTGCTCACTGTAGATCATGCCTATCTTTAAAGTGTGTGTGGTACATCATCACAAAAATCTACATTTAATACTGCTCACTGTAGATCATGCCTATCTTTAAAGTGTGTGTGGTACATCATCAAAAAAATCTACATTTAATACTGCTCACTGTAGATCATGCCTATCTTTATAGTGTGTGTGGCATGTCATCACAAAAATCTACATTTAATACTGCTCACTGTAGATCATACCTATCTTTATAGTGTGTGTGGTACATCACAAAAATATACATTTAATACTGCTCACTGTAGATCATGCCTATCTTTATAGTGTGTGTGGCACATCATCACAAAAATCTACATTTAATACTGCTCACTGTAGATCATACCTATCTTTATAGTGTGTGTGGTACATCATCACAAAAATCTACATTTAATACTGCTCACTGTAGATCATGCCTATCTTTATAGTGTGTGTGGTACATCATCACAAAAATCTACATTTAATACTGCTCACTGTAGATCATACCTATCTTTATAGTGTGTGTGGTACATCACAAAAATCTACATTTAATACTGCTCACTGTAGATCATACCTATCTTTATAGTGTGTGTGGTACATCATCACAAAAATCTACATTTAATACTGCTCACTGTAGATCATTCCTATCTTTATAGTGTGTGTGGTACATCATCACAAAAATCTACATTTAATACTGCTCACTGTAGATCATACCTATCTTTATAGTGTGTGTGGTACATCATCACAAAAATCTACATTTAATACTGCTCACTGTAGATCATACCTATCTTTATAGTGTGTGTGGTACATCATCACAAATATCTACATTTAATACTGCTCACTGTAGATCATACCTATCTTTATAGTGTGTGTGGTACATCATCACAAAAATCTACATTTAATACTGCTCACTGTAGATCATACCTATCTTTATAGTGTGTGTGGTACATCATCACAAAAATCTAAATTTAATACTGCTCACTGTAGATCATACCTATCTTTATAGTGTGTGTGGTACATCACAAAAATCTACATTTAATACTGCTCACTGTAGATCATACCTATCTTTATAGTGTGTGTGGTACATCATCACAAACATCTACATTTAATACTGCTCACTGTAGATCATACCTATCTTTAATGTGTGTGTGGTACATCATCACAAAAATCTACATTTAATACTGCTCACTGTAGATCATACCTATCTTTATAGTGTGTGTGGTACATCTCTATTTAATACTTTATATCATACCTATCTTTATAGTGTGTGAGGTACAGCATCACAACAATCTACATTTAATACTGCTCACTGTAGATCAAACCTTTCTTTAATGTGTGTGTGGTACATCACAAAAATCTACATTTAATACTGCTCACCTATCTTTATAGTGTGTGTGGTACATCATCACAAAAATCTACATTTAATACTGCTCACTGTATATCATAACTAAAAATATAGTGTGTGTGGTACAGCATCACAAAAATCTACATTTAATACTGCTCACTGTAGATCATACATCTTTATAGTGTGTGTGGTACTGTGTGTGTGTGTGGCACTTCATCTCAAAAATCTACATTTAATACTGCTCACTGTAGATCATACCTATCTTTATAGTTTGTGTGGTACATCATCACAAAAATCTACATTTAATACTGCTCACTGTAGATCATGCCTATCTTTATAGTGTGTGTGGTACATCATCACAAAAATCTACATTTAATACTGCTCACTGTAGATCATACCTATCTTTATAGTGTGTGTGGTACATCATCACAAAAATCTACATTTAATACTGCTCACTGTAGATCATACCTATCTTTATAGTGTGTGTGGTACATCATCACAAAAATCTACATTTAATACTGCTCACTGTAGATCATACCTATCTTTATAGTGTGTGTGGTACATCATCACAAAAATCTACATTTAATACTGCTCACTGTAGATCATACCTATCTTTATAGTGTGTGTGGTACATCATCACAAAAATCTACATTTAATACTGCTCTGCTCACTGTAGATCATACCTATCTTTATAGTGTGTGTGGCACATCATCACAAAAATCTACATTTAATACTGCTCACTGTAGATCATACCTATCTTTAAAGTGTGTGTGGTACATCATCACAAAAATCTACATTTAATACTGCTCACTGTAGATCATACCTATCTTTATAGTGTGTGTGGTACATCATCACAAAAATCTACATTTAATACTGCTCACTGTAGATCATACCTATCTTTATAGTGTGTGTGGTACATCATCACAAAATCTACATTTAATACTGCTCACTGTAGATCATACCTATCTTTATAGTGTGTGTGGTACATCATCACAAAAATCTACATTTAATACTGCTCACTGTAGATCATACCTATCTTTATAGTGTGTGTGGCACATCATCACAAAAATCTACATTTAATACTGCTCACTGTAATCAACCTATCTATAGTGTGTGTGGTATATCATTTAATACTGCTCACTGTAGATCATACCTATCTTTATAGTGTGTGTGGTACATCATCACAAAAATCTACATTTAATACTGCTCACTGTAGATCATACCTATCTTTATAGTGTGTGTGGTACATCATCACAAAAATCTACATTTAATACTGCTCACTGTAGATCATACCTATCTTTATAGTGTGTGTGGTACATCATCACAAAAATCTACATTTAATACTGCTCACTGTAGATCATACCTATCTTTATAGTGTGTGTGGTACATCATCACAAAAATCTACATTTAATACTGCTCACTGTAGATCATACCTATCTTTATAGTGTGTGTGGTACATCATCACAAAAATCTACATTTAATACTGCTCACTGAAGATCATACATATCTTTATAGTGTGTGTGGTAAATCATCACAAAAATCTACATTTAATACTGCTCACTGTAGATCATACCTATCTTTATAGTGTGTGTGTAGATCATAAAATCCTATCTTTATAGTGTGTGTGGTACATCATCACAAAAATCTACATTTAATACTGCTCACTGTAGATCATACCTATCTTTATAGTGTGTGTGGTACATCATCACAAAAATAGTGTGTGTGGTACATCATCTACATTTAATACTGCTCACTGTAGATCATACCTATCTTTATAGTGTGTGTGGCACATCATTACAAAAATCTACATTTAATACTGCTCACTGTAGATCATACCTATCTTTATAGTGTGTGTGGTACATCATCACAAAAATCTACATTTAATACTGCTCACTGTAGATCATACCTATCTTTATAGTGTGTGTGGTACATCATCACAAAAATCTACATTTAATACTGCTTGTATAGTGTGTGTGTGTGTGGTACATCATCACAAAAATCTACATTTAATACTGCTCACTGTAGATCATACCTATCTTTATAGTGTGTGTGGTACATCATCTACATTTAATACTGCTCACTGTAGATCATATCTTTATTGTGTGTGGTACATCATCAAAAAATCTACATTTAATACTGCTCACTGTAGATCATACCTATCTTTATAGTGTGTGTGGTACATCATCACAAAAATCTACATTTAATACTGCTCACTGTAGATCATACCTATCTTTATAGTGTGTGTGGTACATCATCACAAAAATCTACATTTAATACTGCTCACTGTAGATCATACCTATCTTTATAGTGTGTGTGGTACATCATCACAAAAATCTACATTTAATACTGCTCACTGTAGATCATACCTATCTTTATAGTGTGTGTGGTACATCATCACAAAAATCTACATTTAATACTGCTCACTGTAGATCATACCTATCTTTATTGTGTGGTACATAGTGTGTGTGTGTGTGGTACATCATCACAAAAATCTACATTTAATACTGCTCACTGTAGATCATACCTATCTTTATAGTGTGTGTGGTACATCATCACAAAAATCTACATTTATTACTGCTCACTGTAGATCATACCTATCTTTATAGTGTGTGTGGTACCTCATCACAAAAATCTACATTTAATACTGCTCACTGTAGATCATACCTATCTTTATAGTGTGTGTGGTACATCATCACAAAAATCTACATTTAATACTGCTCACTGTAGATCATACCTATCTTTATAGTGTGTGTGGTACATCATCACAAAAATCTACATTTAATACTGCTCACTGTAGATCATACCTATCTTTATAGTGTGTGTGGTACATCATCAAAAAAATCTACATTTAATACTGCTCACTGTAGATCATACCTATCTTTATAGTGTGTGTGGTACATCACAAAAATCTACAAATACTGCTCACTGTGTGGTACAGATCATACCTATCTCACTGTTCATTGTGTGTGTGGTACATCATCACAAAAATCTACATTTAATACTGCTCACTGTAGATCATACCTATCTTTATAGTGTGTGTGGTACATCATCACAAAAATCTACATTTAATACTGCTCACTGTAGATCATACCTATCTTTATAGTGTGTGTGGTACATCATCACAAAAATCTACATTTAATACTGCTCACTGTAGATCATACCTATCTTTATAGTGTGTGTGGTACATCATCACAAAAATCTACAGTTAATACTGCTCACTGTAGATCATACCTATCTTTATAGTGTGTGTGGTACATCATCACAAAAATCTACATTTAATACTGCTGTGGTTATAGTGTGTGTGGTACATCATCACAAAAATCTACATTTAATACTGCTCACTGTAGATCATACCTATCTTTATAGTGTGTGTGGTACATCATCACAAAAATCTACATTTAATACTGCTCACTGTAGATCATACCTATCTTTATAGTGTGTGTGGTACATCATCACAAAAATCTACATTTAATACTGCTCACTGTAGATCATACCTATCTTTATAGTGTGTGTGGTACATCATCACAAAAATCTACATTTAATACTGCTCACTGTAGATCATACCTATCTTTATAGTGTGTGTGGTACATCATCAAAAAATCTACATTTAATAGTGTGTGTGGTACTCACTTTATAGTGTGTGTGGTACATCAATATATGTAGATCACTATCTTTATAGTGTGTGTGGTACATCATCACAATTCTACATTTAATACTGCTCACTTTATATAACATAGTGTGTGTGGTACATCAACAAAAATCACATTTAATACTGCACAGATCATATCTTTATATGTGTGTTACATCAAATTAAAAATGACACACACTCACACCCGGAGCACTAACATGAAAATTCTTGACGTCACCCGACGTCAAAAGTATAACACGAGTACGTGTAACTTTTCTTAATAAAGTCACCATTTATCTCAATAAATTTCTGATGTCGCTTTAACCAGTCAAAAATATGTGTGTGCACAAAATGTTCAGGTTTATACGTAAATAATATATAACTGTGTGTGGTCTCATATCCTGCATTTGTCACTGTAGATCTCCATCCGCGTAAAAAACGATTTTTTTACGGAAATACGGTAAAGTGTGTGTGGAAGTTCATTTTTTACAGCCCTGCAATCTCTTTATAGGATGTGATGGTTTTTTTTTTAACGCATGTCATCCTGTAATACTGTGTGGTACTTCCGTCCGAAAATATTATATGCCACTTAAATAATAATGTACGGCTTCTTTTACTATGTTTTTCCCAATTGTTTATAAAATGTATTGGTCTTTGTAGTTGTTTTATCCGATGTCTATGCAGAATTTTATCACTGCTCACTGCTCCACCTTTTCCAAAAATATCCCTTTTTTGAACAATTCTGATCCGTCATAATATGTTTTAAACTTTGATTGCTCAGCCATTTAACAACTTTGAATTTTCAAATTTTGCAGGTTTAAAGTGATTACTTCTGTCAACCTCATAATGTAAAAGTCATCCAGATTTATGCAGAATTTTATAAAATTCAAATGAAATTTATAACGTGATAAATAATTTTTTTATCGAAATTTCGCGTGTGTGTGGTACATCATACCAAGTCTGATTACGAAGTCATAATTGTAATTAAACATTTGAAATGGTGTGGTAATCCGATTTTACATTTCCCAGTTCACATTTAGTAAAGTGTGGAAATATCACTAATGATAAATATCAATGACGCAACATTTATTTAATTCTTAGTCTGTCCACGAACTTTACGGACAACCCTCGTATCTTTATAGTGTGTGTGGTCCATCATCACAAAAATCTACATTTAATACTGCTCACTGTAGATCATACCTATCTTTATAGTGTGTGTGGTACATCACGAAAATCTACATTTAATACTGCTCACTGTAGATCATACCTATCTTTAATGTGTGTGTGGCATGTCATCACAAAATCTACATTTAATGCTGCACAAAATTGTCACTGTATGGATTAAGATATGATGAAAATCAAATTTTACTGTGATTTAAGATGATATTTTATTTCATAAATTGTATAATACTTGAAATGGCAGACATGTTTTCATAGCACAATCTACATGATCTATGATAATTTTAAAAATCTTTAGTATTTTTATTAGGTCACCTGAGTAAACTCAGGTGACCTATTACTATCCGTTTTCGTCCGTCGTCGTGCGTCGTGCGTCGTCCGTCGTCCGTCGTGTGTTAACACTTGAACATTTTCAGCTTCTTCTCTGCAACCACTGAACCAATTTCAGCCAAATTTGGCACAAAACATCTATCGGTTAAGGGAAACAAAAATGGTGAATTTCATGATCCCTGCCCCCCTGGGGCCTGAGGGGTTGGGCCAAAACCACTAAAAATAATGCAATCTTTAAAAATCTTCTTCTTTACTCCTGGACATCAAGCAGTCAAACTATTTGCATAATTGTAATCAGCATTGAGTCCTCTACCAAAATTGTGAAATTCATGGCCCTCGGGGCAGGGGTTCTACTGCTAGGGCGGGGCTAAATAAGTATACAGTGAAAATGCATTATTTCTTTGAAAATCTTCTTCTCTTTTCCTGGGTATTAGATCAACCAACTAAGTACATAGTTATGATGAGCAAGAGTGCCTCTACCAAAATTGTGAAATTTATGGCCCCAGGGTCAAGGATTCTGGTGTTGGGGGGGCTATATTGATTATATTGTGAAATACATGAATTCTTTGAAAATCTTCTTTTCTGCTCCTAGGTATTAAATAAACTAACTACGTGCATAGTTATGATGAGCAAGAGTGCCTCTACCAAAATTGTGAATTTTATGGCCCCAGGGTCAAGGGTTCTGGTGTTGGGGAGGGGGGGGGGCTCTATTGATTTTATAGTGAAATACATGAAGTCTTTGAAAATCTTCTTCTCTGCTCCTAGGTATTAAATAAACTAACTAAGTGCATAGTTATAATAATGAGCAAGAGTGCCTCTACTAAAATTGTGAATTTTATGGCCCCAGGGTCAAGGGTTCTGGTGTTGGGGAGGGGGGGGGGGGGCTCTATTGATTATATAGTGAAATACATGAAGTCTTTGAAAATCTTTTTCTCTGCTCCTAGGTATTAAGTAAACTAACTACGTGCATAGTTATGATGAACAAGAGCGCATCTACCAAAATTGTGAATTTTATTGCCCCAGGGTCAAGGGTTCTAGTGTTGGGGAGGGGGGAGGCTCTATTGATTATATAGTGAAATACATGAATTCTTTGAAAATCTTCTTCTCTGATCCTAGGTATTAAATAAACTAACTACATGCATAGTTATGATGAGCAAGAGTGCCTCTACCAAAATTGTGAATTTTATGGCCCCAGGGTCAAGGGTTCTTGTGTTGGGGGGGGGGGGCTCTATTGATTATATAGTGAAATACATGAATTCTTTGAAAATCTTCTTCTCTGCTCCTAGGTATTAAATAAACTAACTACGTGCATAGTTATGATGAGCAAGAGTGCCTCAACAAAAATTGTGAATTTTATGGTCCCAGGGTCAAGGGTTCTGGTGTTAGGCCAGGGTTCTATTGATTTATATAGTAAAATACATTCATTAAATTTTCTTCTCTGTCTCTGGGTATGAAGTAGATGAATTAACTATATAGTTATGATGAGCAAGGGCCCTAATCTTGCAGAATTGTGTATTTTAAGGCACCAGGGTCAGGGGTTGGGGGGGGGTTCTGCTTATTTACTGAAAATGAATTTATTGTTTGAAATCTGCTCCTTTGTATTTATAAAACATTTATGTATTTTTTTAATAGGCAATTTTAAGGGTGCCTTTTAAAAATTTGTGCAATGTTTGGACCTAGGGTCAGGGGTTTATATCACCATGTTAGGGGCACTACTGATTATTGCTGAATATTACTGATTACTTGGAGTGCATTTTTGTTCCCCTATCCTGCGTATGGGTATTCAGTTACCAAGCTAAGCAACTGTTAGGTGTATTGTTATGATGATCAATTGTGCCTCTTTCAAAATTGTGAATGCCATATAGCATCTGGCTTAAAACATGAATCAAATTCAATACACTGTAACTGGAAAGTTGTTGCATAATGCTCAGGTGACCTATAAGGCCGTGGGCCTCTTGTTATGAATACACGGTTATTTTAATCTATCAATATTTTCATTTTAGATATACTCCCTTTGAGAATAATTGGACCCTGCACTTCACAGAGACAATGAAAGAATTCAGAAGCCAGTGTTAAGGTTTTATATTTGTGTTAATTTAATTAATTGTGAACAGAGACAAGTTATTGTTCTAGATTTAATTATAAGAAGTATATTAAGATAAAGTATTGATCTAAAACATTTAATGTTTACAGAGAGACATATTACTGAT
>NW_026928047.1:0-32440 GCF_032062105.1 Saccostrea cuccullata | reverse complement strand
TAAAAATATATTCTGTACTTCCTCAGTAATGCACCATGCCATTTTTTCTTCGCTATCTGTCTACCAACTTATTATTTATCTGGTGTTAGATATGGCCTTACGTCTTCTGCTGTTTGAAAAAAAAAAGTGTAGGTCGGACTCGGCATTCCTCTTGCTTGTGTTTACATTGATCCATGGTAACAATAAAAAAAAATAAGGCTCTACGAAGGGGAATACATTTAAAATTTGTTTATTTCATTAGTACATGTTTAAAATGATCCGATTTTTTAAAGAAAAAAATCTTTGAACTGCAGTTGACGATGTCTAAAACATTCCTTAACGTGAAAACCATGTGTAGTAAAAATACCGGGAAATCTTTCTCAACTTTATTCCCTTTTTTCTCATTATGACGTTGCATACGATAAGGTCGATTTCTATCCGACGAGGCTCATATAACGTTATTTTAACAAAAATTCTAAATTTTTGTACTTGTGTCTTCAATAAAATAAAATTTAATTTTTATTAAAAAATAATGCAAATTAAGTTTAAGTTTATGTCCCTTTGCTCTTTTTTTTAAGTTCATTAGGTCTTTCCACCTTTCTGTGGAAAGACCTCTTGAAATGCTTCTGTTTCTTTTTATTTTATTTCTCACCTTAGCTTTTGAGACCGTAAGACTTATCGAAAAACTTTTTAGTTCATGATACTGGATATTTAAAGTTATTCCGAAAAACGACCCCCTATGTTTTAACTTCGACCCCTTACGCAGTTATTGGCCCTTTCACCGTTAAGCTTGTTATCGCTACTCCTCAGAAACCATAAACTGTAGAGATATAAAACCTTCACCATTGTCTTCAGCTAATTTAGGAGACTTTTCAGTCTATTCATTGCGAAAGTTTTCTTTGACCCCTTCAATGAGTAACTGCCCCTGGAAGTTTATAAATTTTACAAAAAATTAAAAATTTTCAAAACGAAAAGTCGTAGAGACATGAAACCAACTGCATAACATTCAATGACCTTTTGCCTTCAAATTCATTTCAAGGTCAAAGGTCATTCCAAATATGAGAAATAAATTTCTCTTAATAGCTCTTATGTCCTTAAACATATACGATCTATCTTATGTCTTTAATATGTACTTTTGAAACTCTTTAGAAGATATAAATTTTGGCCCCTAAGATTGACCCTTTTAAAAGTTGTTGCCCCTTGTGCTAAAAACCCTTGTTATCGCTACTCCTCTGAAACCATAAACCGTAAAGTTATGAAACCTTCACCAATGGCTTTGCCTAATTATGGGGACTCTTCAATCTATTCATTGTGAAAGCATTCGGAAACCCCTTCAATGAGTTATTGCCCCTGAAACTTTTTGAATATTACAAATAATTAATAATTTTCAAAACGACAAGTCGTAGAGACTTGGGACAAACTGCATAAGATTCATTGACCTTTGACCATCAAATTCATGTAAAGGTCAAAGGTCAAGGTCATTCCAAAAATGGAAAATTTAGCTCTTTTTATATCTCTTTTGTCTTTTAACATATACTTAATGTCTATGCATCATTAATATGTTCTCTTAAAACTGTTTCAAAGATTTCACTTTTGTTCCCTAATATTAACCCTTTTAAAAGTTATTGCCCTTTGTGCGAAAAACCTTGTTATCGCTACTCCTCCGAAACCGTAGACTGTAGAGACACCAAACCTTCACTAATATCTTAAGAGTCTTTAGGCCTTACTTCACTGTATAAGTGCAAATGGATCTGATGACCCCTTATATGAGTTATTGCCCTTTAAGTTCTTTGTCCTTACTATTAAACCTTATAACTTGACAACTATAAGTCATAGAAGCATGGGGGCCACTGCATTGTGATCCTTGACATTTGACCTTAAATATTTTTTCAAGGTCAAAGGTCAAAGTCATTCATTTTTTTTATTTTCATTTTTTCTATGCTTAAAGAGAGTTCTGGTTTCTTTTTCATGGAATTTAATTTTTAGGAGTCAGGTATAAAACAAATTTAAAATTCAAAGAAGGTGGAAAGACCTCTTATTGTTCTGTGAACAATAAGTCTCCTAGTTAATATTACTTTTCTTTAACAGTTCATTTTTTTCCTGGCCATGTTTTGTCTTGTTTATTTCCTTTGGTTTTATATATTATTAATCTTTTATAAATGAGATAAACGCAGCTTTGTCATTTAGATATTATTTTTTACTATGTACAGAGTGTAAAAATGAGAAAGATTCAGAGGACAACACACAGTAAGTATAAGTGTTATCGAAAGTTATTCCGCCATATCCTTAATGTTAAAACTGCTGAAGACTACAACAGTTCAATATTAGTATCAATTTTCCTTATTCAAGAGGGTTTTATGAAGAACCAGAATGCACATTGGCAGTTCATAGACAAAGTGCTTACGAAAATGAAATGTTGAAAGATGACAGTTTGAACGAAGGAGAAAAATTAAAACAAAACAGTGAATCACAAATGTGAGTAACATATGATCTACCATGATTCGTGATTGGATAAAATTTTTATCCAGCGCATCGTGTTTTTATTATCCCCGAGTCTAGGTGAGATGATAAGACACACAAGTCGTTGGATTAAAAATTATATTCCACCACATACCATAGGAGGTCCAATCTATCCCATTTTTATACATCATTTTAAATGTTTTACGCTGTACGCAAGAATTTAATTTATTTTACTTTTACTCTCGCACAAAATCCATTGATATCATACATGTAACAATATCCAATGACTGATATCAACGGAAAGGAAGGAATATGTTGGAAAAATAATTAACGACTCGTTTTTATATTTCTTAATGTAATAGATTAACACTATTAAATAATTTGAATAGAAAAAAAAAAAATCATTTTTATGTTGTTGCAATTTAATGCTTGATTATAAAAGTTAATTTAATTTCAATAGTTTTGTGAAAAAAATATTCTTTATTTATTTGCAGATGTGACTACGATGAGCTGCATATTGAAGAAGAACAACAAAACTACGAAGATCTAGACTTCTAACAAAAACATGCATTAACAAACTGATTAACCAAAGCTTTTCTTTTCACTGAAAGCAGGATATATGAAAAGTCAAAATATATCAATTTTAATAAATGCATAAATGTATTAGACTCTGGTTTTTTTTTCCTGGCAGTGTTATTTCTATATGGTTAATTTGTACTGACTTGCTCCATCTATTGGAATGTGTTTTAGTTTTCAAAATATATGTATAACTTTGGAAACAGGAGCACAATGAACCTTTCAAAAAATGACATCTGCAGTTTCCACTGATTAGATTTTGCCGTCACCGTCAAAAGTTATTTGTAACCAAAGCGGGCTACTTCCCTTTTTTGATGCCATTCTTTCATAACTCTAAAAGTAGCTAGGTTGTCACGTGGTGCATGAATTTATATCACAATTTATTCGTTCTCAGATTTACCAGAATGTTTTATACAATACATATATAAATGATTCAAAATGGAAAAAAAATAATGGGAAAAAATTTTAAAATATTGTTGATCACATTCACCGAAAAGAATTCTCAAAGTGGAAAAATCATTATTTTTATTGACGATCGACCTTTATGATTATGGTTAAAGTTACAAACCAATTAAAGAGTCGTTTAAATCTAATTGCTCACATTTGTCGTGATGTTAAGGTACCTTTGCGACTGATGTTAAGGAATATTTAAGGACATTTTTCATCTGAGTTTCTCTCCACAACAGATCAATGGAATGTCTTGAGAAAAAAAATCAGCCCAGTTTTCAAAATTGTTTAATTGTGTGTCTTTTGAGTACTATAAGATCAAAACGTGCTCCCTCGACCTCTTTTGAATGAGAGGAGGATCACGGTCTGGTGTCACGTGGTTATAACAACTATCAGTAAGGGAGCAATCCTTTGAAAACAGGATTGACAAGATGTCCGCATTGATGTCTCCTTTATCCGAATTCCATGTAAATTTTACATACATATGGAGTTTGTGTCTCTCAGTTGATGTTATGGACAAAATCATGCTCTACTTACGATCATTTTATGAAATAAACAAGCTATTGGAAAACTAGTTTCTTGAACCAGAATATCGACTTTTTAGTCATTTACATGTAGCAAGTTCTGTGATCGATAAAATATACCATATTAGGGAAAAATGAATCATTAAGTCATATGCAATGATGATGTTTTTTTTTCATATTTACTGAAATGTCATTATTTACACAAAACATCGTCTATGCAATTTTATCGATCATGGCGGGTGTTACCGTAGGTAGAGGATGCTCACTTTTCATGATTATGGCATCTGGCCCTACCTCTTATACATGTTTTTAGAGGGTAGATGTCCTTGTTTGTTCTGTTTCTGATATGTATTGTTTAAATGAACTTTTTAACTTAAATACTGTTCGTTATCTTCAAATTTCGTTGGAAAGTTAAACGTAAAAAGCATGTATTTTATACGTAGTAATAAATAAAGGATTTTTGCTTATAATGCTGATTTGTATCTGCGGGGCTGATACGGATCTATATCATACTTCCAGTAAATTTAACCTTTAAAACATTACTTGTAATAATACGCTTATATTTTGGGGGGTTCACATTATTCTTATTGTCGATTCATAATTTATTTTCTCTTTGTAATACTAGTATGTCAGGAAGGTCTTTATTTTCTTTATTTACTTTTATATTCAATACAAAATCTGTTTTTATTATCATAAAACAAAATTTAACATTCTTATACAGACTGTGGTTTTTCAGAGAGAGAGAGAGAGAGAGAGAGAGAGAGAGAGAGAGAGAGAGAGAGAGAGAGAGAGAGAGAGAGAGAGAGAGAGAGAGAGAGAGAGAGAGAGAGATAATTTGATGTTGTTATATGCATTGTATGTTTTCTCTGAGTGAGAATGGTTAAGAGAAACAATCTGGATAATGTCCATTATGCTTGAGATAACACAAGTGACACCAAAGATGCCCATCATCTTAAGGGAGGAATTGTAAGAGAATAATAACAAAGGATAGTTTTACTTTCATTGGTTGATTTTAATAAATTCTTTTCTCTCTAGCCCGCTGAATGTATTAAAATATATGCTTTAGAAATAAGCTGATGTCTTTGTGAACTGTTGTAACTCTTTTTTATTCTGTAGTTAATATTTTGTGCAGCTTATCAAATAGCAGGACTAGCGAAGCATATCTTCCATATTTAGTGCTTCCAGTACCACCTGTCTTTAAAGCTCTGTTGAAAAACCTGTTTTAACTTTATTTACCTGTTGAATCATTTACCAAATGTTTTTTTAAAACAGGTCAGTTCAAGGACATTGAGAAATATTTTACTTCCCTGATTTAGCTATGTATTTGGTGATTTTGTTTATCGTGTTCTGTCCATTTTGTCAAGGTATGTCAACATTTTTGTCTTTTAAGATTAAATGCATTTTTGCAACAGTATTTCTTTACGATGTTTTCACGAATTATATAATATATACAGGGTATTGGAGCCTGTATGCCAGTCCATCAACTTCAATCGGAAAAAATAACGTCACCCTTTATTGCAACTTTGATGAATATACTGATAAGAATAACATTATCCCTGAAATGGTCATGGAAATTCGAACAAAAAACAAAAGAGACTGGAAAGAACTTGCAATGACTAATATCACGGGATCCTACCCTTTCCAAACAGATCAAAGCTTGGACATTTATAGCATGTCTTCTTTCAGTTGTCGCATGAATCGTAGGAGTGAAATATATTGCAGGACAAGGATAATTGTCTCCTTTACACTGAACATGTGTTCAATTGACACAAACCTCTACACAATCTTTCGATGTAGAGTGTCCAACGGAAGTGAAATTTTTGAAAGTCAGGAAAAAAGTTTCGTGCTGACAAAAGGTGAGATCGGTAATGCACAATATTTGTTTGATATTTATGTAGAATGGTAATGTCAAAATACTCATTTACTGACAAGTTGATTTCTGCGGACAAGAAAAATCCATTTGTTGTTAATTAAAACTACATCTATCAAGGCATGCCCAAGCTGCATTGCTAATCATGTGGATATTTATTATGTTTTTAGAGTGGTCTAAAATAAAACATGTGAAGTTAACGAACTGTATTCAAGATCAAAAGTCCATAAAACAATACAAAATAGGAGCAGAGCAAACGATTTCTAAAACAGGGTTAATTATTGACAAACACGTTGATGAAAGAAGAATATCAGCTGTCCCGTTTAAAGTGACTATTTCGTAAGTTCTATGGTCGATACAATAACCTTGTCAGCCAATACAATATATCACTGAGTCAAATGCTGACTTACGTTTTTCCTACTAATTGTTAAGCCATTATTTACACACAGAATTGACGACGCTATTTTTTTTTATTTCCTGATCATGAAAGGAGCACACGTTTGATGTGGACGGTCGGCAGGGAATGCCCACTACTCCATGGCACATGATACCACCTCTGATGTTTTTGCATATTTTTGTGAAATCATTCTTTTTACTACCAATGCCCTAAAAAAATAATTTCCATTGAAAAAGCAACTTTTAATTTTCAAAACAATCATAACATAGGGAAATCTCCGAACAAAATTCAGGCCCCCACCATTGTAAAAAGCAGCGGAGAAGGACCAGGAGACGTGATGCACCTTAAATGCATTGCCGACGTTGAAAGCATAAATGGGCTACCAAGCCAGGTATGTTATTTATTTTTCTTTTTAGCTCACCTGAGCCGAAGGCTCAAGTGAGCTTTTCTGATCAAAATTTGTCCGTTGTCTGTCGTCGTCGTCGTCGTTGTTGTCGTCGTTGTTGTCGTTAACTTTTCACATTTTCGACTTCTTCTCAAGAACCACTGGGCCAAGTTCAACCAAACTTGGCACAAAGTATCCTTAGGTAAAGGGGATTCAAGTTTGTTCAAATGAAGGGCAACGCCCTTATTCAAGGGGATATGATTAAGAAATAGTGAAAATTTGATGGTATGTTTTAAAAATCTTCTTCTCAAGAACCACTGTGCCAGGAAAGATGAAACTTATATGGAAGCATCCTCAGGTAGTGTAAATTCAAGTTTGTTCAAATCATGACCCCCGGGGGTAGGGTGTGGCCATAATGGCCGATCAAAGGTTTACATAGAAATATATAGGAAAAATCTTTTAAAATTTTCTGCACAAGAACTACTTGGCCAGGAAAGATGAAACTCATGTGGAATCATCCTCAGGTAGTGTAAATTCAAGTTTGTTCAATCATGACCCCCGGGGGTAGGGTGGGGCCAAAATGGCCGATCAAACTTTTACATAGGAATATATAGGAAAAATCTTTAAAAATCTTCTTCTCAAGAACCACTGGGACAGGAAAGATGAAACTCATTTGGAATCATCCTCAGATAGTGTAGATTCAAGTTTGTTAAAGTCATGACCCCCGGGGTAGGGTGAGGCCAAAATGGCCGATCAAAGTTTTACATAGGAATATATAGAAAAAAACTTCTTCTCACGATCCATAGGCACAGGAAAGATGGAACTCATGTGGAATCATCCTCAGGTTGTGTACATTCAAGTTTGTTCAAATCATGACCCCTGGGGCTAGGGTGGGGCCATAATGGCCGATCATTGTTTTATATAGGAATATATAGGAAAAATCTTTAAAAATCTTCTTCACGAGAACCCCTAGGCCAGGAAAGGTGAAACTCATGTGGAATCATCCGTAGGTAGTGTAGATTCAAGTTTGTTCAAATCATGACCCCGGGCTAGGGTGGGGCCATAATGGCCGTTAAAAGTTTTACATAGGAATATATTGGGAAACCTTTTAAAATCTCCTTATCAAGTACTTCAAAGCCATGATTAGTAATATTTATATGGAAGCATCCTCAGGTAGTGTAGATTCTAGTTCGTTCAAATCATGATCCCCTGGGGGGTTAAAATTCAAGCCCCCCCTCCCCCCCCCCCAACGTTACTAAACTTTCAGTTCTGATCTGAAATGTGCTTTTTCTTAGCTGATATGCTCAGGTGAGCACTGTGGCCCCTGGGCCTCTTGTTTTAATGAAGTTGATTCTTGTTTTTCAGGGGGACAATGGGGAATACGGAAAATTGTAAATGCCCCCTTCCCAAGAAAGAAAATCAAAACCGACACTTAAAAATAAGCCAAGAGCAAAAGTTTAATATATCTTATAATAAATTTATATATATATATATTTATATAAATATTATCTTTTATATAAAAAATGATAAAATAACATCTTTAAAACATTACATGGCATTCTTCTCTAGGTTTATTTCATTGAGTCCAAGAATGGCCGTCATTTATAATTATCATAATATGATTCTAGATTTTTGGTTTTATAAACGGGGTAATCTAAAGCATTAATATTTGGGGCTTCAGAAGTTTGCTCCTCTTTGGCATCTCATTCCACCTCTGGTCTCTGTTTTTTACACTGTTTACAGATTTAAATTATTTGTAGATTATTTTAAAGATCGTTCACTGTTTCAACCTTGTAATTGTTTATGATTTCTTTCCCAATAAATAGTACTGGGCATTACGAACTACAAAAAATGAAAAAAAAAATCATACAGGTTAAATCAAAATGTTTCTAAACTGAATTTTTAATTGAGACAATGTGCACATGTCATTGAATTTGTAATAATTTATTCGATTTTATTCAATTTCTAAATGTTAAAACTGTATTTTTAAATACTTGTTAGTTATAGGTATCTTTAACCATCTTCTTAATAAATCGACGCAGATTATTTTTTCTCTCTTACGTGAAACGCCTGCAAGCGAAAGCTAAAATATAATAATTGTTTTTGTATTTTCAATAAAAACATTTAAATTTGAAAGGGATTTTTAATTTTCTTAAAAGAACATCAGATGGTGCAAGAATATATCTGGAAAATTTACTGAAATATCTCTACAAGACCTTCCAGTCACTGCAGTAGTATCTAGCAGCAACGATGGATGCATGCCTATACAGCAATCGGAGATCTTTTACCACATCATGAAAAGTGATGCATCCCTAGAAATAATGTGTGAATCAGGCTACAACAAATACACAAGTGAATGTGGAAAAGGAAGTGTAAATGCGACGGTATTCATTAACATCCAAACTTCGACTGAAGGTAATTATTTTATATAAAATTATGCATCAACAAAGGATTTGATGTAAAATTATTTGATTATTTTTCTTCTTTCTTGTTTTGTGTTCAATATTTCCATTTTGATAAGCAGGGGGACAGTGGAAAGTATCTCCTATCGTGATATACGACGAAAATGAAGTTATAAATGGACAGTATCTCAACACACAAGGAATTGGAAGAACCATTCATCTGTTTTGTAGTGCTTCCTCCTTCACATCTAACGAAAAGGTAAATACTTATAACTATCAAATACAATAAAAAAAAAAACAAAATGCAAGTTATTTTTTCCTTGGTCAAAATGACATAAAAATGGTCAGAAGTACTTCTTTATCAGGTAGCTGTGCACTTAATCTGATGTTTACTTTACAAGTTTAAATCATATTTTATCTCGGAGCTAAAAGCAAAAATACGTGCACATTTATAACGACAAATTATGTATAGGCTATGTAACATATTATTTATATCACTTATCTTTTAGTTGCTAAATAGCTTTTAAATATTTTTTTTTTACTGAAGGACATTTTATCCATTGTCAGAAAGGAATTAGAATGACTTTGTTAACGTTTGAGCGTAACAGTGCCACATTTAAATTGGACTTTTTATCTCGCAACTTGTATATCTGCTAAACATTACCACTGAAACCGATATATATACAGTAGGCAATCCTTAACATAAAACAAAACCATAACTGAAAGAAATCGATTGCTATTTTCTGGTTTTTAAGCTCATCAGATCAGCTTTATTGGTCTTAGTTTTACTCAGGTAAGCAGGCGTCGTATGCCTATTTTTCCAGCATGTTCAACCAGATTGTTCGACATTCGTCTTTTTTTTCTGATCGAGCATCTTTGAGACAACATTTACGGTAGGGTATGAAGGCATTAGAATGTCGCAGCTTTTCTCCACTAACTAATGACTTCTATGCCGGATGGGTTGACCGATATCCCTATGAGAAAGATTAATGCACGAAATACTCTATAGAGAGGAGAATATCAAGATAAAATATTTTTTTAATTTTTCGGGTGTATTCCCTTGTCAGTTTTAATATATCATGAATAATCATGAGATAATGGTTATACTAGCTGAATAAAGGTTAATCTAACGATATTAGGCTTTTTTCATGATAAATTTCTTTCCTTATTTTTTTCTTAGCCGATGAACTGGTGTGTAAAAAAGACAGCCAATGCTAACTGGACAAAAGTTGTCACGCAAGAAGATGAAATAAAGTCTTCAGCAAATAAAAGTGGTGGAGAAATGATAATGTTCAGTCGAATTACTTATCACATAACGGAGTACGACAAGGTTGTCCATTTTATCTGTGAAGTTTCTAATTTCTCTACCAGCCCCTGTGGATCTGGATTACGTTTTTCAAGTCTTACAATAAGGGTAAACGGTAAATACAGCCTGTATCTAATATTTTATTGGTATAAAATGATTTAAAAACAAACGATTTTATGCAATATTAATGGAGTTTGTCCAAAGAGGGTTATGTTTATCTGTGAGATTTATTATTTGATACAAATTTTTCCCCTTCAATTTAAGCTACAAACTGATTATTCAATCAAAAAATGAATACATATGCATAATAAAACATATAATGACGTATTTTCGTGATTTATATGTCGTAAAAAAGTACATATAATATTTTTTCTTATAGATTTACTGGTATTTATTTGAATATTTTTTTTCTCTTTGGATATAAAGATATTTTCTGGTTTAATTTCAGCCCATCAAACAATGCCATCTGAAAAGGAAAGTACCGCCACTGTGGCTGTTTTATCTGTCTTTCTGTGTTTGATTTTAATTGCAGTAACGGCTCTTGTAATTATCATATACAGAAGAGGAGAAATAACAGTATTTGGTAATTTTAAGTTAGTTTAAAATGAATTGATGTTTGAAATATAAATAAGAAAACCCCTGTGATAATCTACGGAACTTTGCTTTGAAATAAATATATACTTTACTTTACACTTATAATTTACACTTTATAAAAGTTAATGCAGCAGTCATTCCATTGCCTTTTTGAAGATGAAAACATACACAAACATACGAAAATATTGGTAAACTGTATGTAAAGCTTCATTTTTTTTTTCAAATTTAATTATTCTTTTTAGGAATTACAATCAAGATTGAAAGGTACGTACAATCAATATGTTATCATTGTTAGATGATGACAGGACTTTGGCGATTTAACAGTTTGTTTTAAATAATATAATCCCTAGAATGCATAATATGTAATTGAAGTCATTTAATAATAAATTTAGAGATTTATTTATCATAAAAATGTACTTATATGTACTTTTGATTGCTTGATATTATTAAAGCTGTTATTTATAATTGAAATATTAAACATATGCGTACAATCTAGGATCAGCAACTGATTTCAACTGCCAGAGGACGGGAACAAAGTTATTGCAGGTTAGATGTACATTATAATGCATTGAAAAGTAGAGATAAAATAAACCATTTTAGTATTCGTAAGAGTTGAGATTAGATGAATCATTTTAATATTCGTAGAGTTGCGATTAAATATATCATTTTAATATTCGTAGAATTACATTGGTTTTATTAAACAATACTTATTAGAATTCAATGAAAATATAAGAAGCATTCAGAAAATGCAATGCAAGATTTTCAACGTATTTTTAATATGATTAATATGGACAATCCTAGAACCTAAATATCATGTTATAAATGTGTTTTTTTTTCAGAGCCTTCTCAAGCAAACTCGTCGAATAGGTATATTGTTCTAATAAGATTTCATACAAGAAAGGATTACAAAGTTTACTATACAATAAAAATACTTTTATCATATAAAATGATTTTCATTTATGTATTTCTTTGTTTTCAATTTACATGCATTCAAAAATCAACTTTTCACAGTATAGCACAGTCAAGCATAAGATATATTGATGAGCCAATCAAAATCAATTCTAAGATTGATGAAAACAAGACAGGTATTTTTTATTCCACAATTCATTTATTTGTTTAATATATGTTAATTAATTATTTTGCTTACACTTTACAAGGACATAAATTTATTGTGCATGTTCTGTACATGTCTCTATTATAAATTATCATTTTAATTCAAAGACAATGCCAGGAAAGTAAATATTTTGATTCCTTTATTATGCTCTTTTAAGAATTTTTCGTCATTTCTACACTACGTTTTTAGTTTTTTTTTCCGGAATTATTTTTTACATCAGCTTTTTTGTATAACGGTTTCTCATTTCAAACGAGAAAAAAGAGGGAATTTAGAATAAAAGTGATGAAAGAAAAAAAGTGATACTTTCACTTTAAAATATATCGTTTTGCAGAGCATAAAGGGCAAAGAGATTCTGAAGATAAAATTCAGTAAGTACCAGTGATATTGTGAAGCCATTTTGCCTCATCAATCATTTTTTTTTATTTTAATCATTAAATTGTCCAACACTAGTGCAGTTCAATTCATACTAAAGAATTAATCTTTATGTTCCAGGGGATTTTACGAAGAACCAGAATGTGCTTTGGCGGTTCAAAGACAAAGTGTGTATGAAAATGAATTGTTGAAAGATGAGATTTTGAATGAAGGAGAAAAACTGAAACAAAAAACTGAATCTAAAATGTAAGTGACCAAAAAAACACCTTTCGAATCATCATTAGAAAATTATCTGTTTGTGTAGGAAACTATTGCTTATATGAAATAATATAATTTAAAACACATTAATATTTAAACCATTCCTTTTCCCAGAGCATAAGTTTATGATTTTTGTTAAATCTTCACATTCAGAGATCATACCGAAGAACATTTCGGTGACAATTATTGTCCTCAATTTAGTTATTTGAATAGAAAAAAAAAACAATTTAATCAAACTTTGTCGTTGCAATTAAATACTTATACTTTGTTATAAAATTTACTTTGATTCAAATTGAATAAAAAAATATACTTTCTTTTGTGCGACAGATGTGACTATGATGAGCTGCACATTGAAGAAGAACAGCAAAACTACGAAGATCTAGACTTAAAACAAGTGCATACACGTTCAAAAGAAAAGACTCGTGAAAAGAACGAGTCTTTTCTTTTTTCCTGAAAGAAGAACACATACAAAATTAAGCATCTGAATCATAAAACATTGATCACTTTCTAGGAAAAGTTATAAAATGTTTCCTTGAGAAAAGAACATTACTTATCTTGTATTTATCAATGAAATGTTCAGTTATGTATTATTTTAGATTCATGACTTGATTTGTAGGTATATATTTTGAACAATCTTTTATTACGTTTAAAAAGAATTGAATAATATAAAGATGTAACTGATGTCCATAAATGTGTATAATGATCATTCTGAGCAATTAAAATGACATTATTTCGACTTGGATGGACACCCCTCTCCCACCCCCCACCCCCCTTGGAGAAAAAAGTTTCTGGATTAACTCGTATATAATAATGTTATAAGAGGTAATTAACTTGAATCAAAGAAATTTCACATTCAATTCGATCGAATTACATCACACATGCTTACATAATCACATGGTTATAAAAAGGTTTTAGGTGTATCAGTTGTGCATCACGTTACTTACAGAAAAGTTAACCTGAATGTAAAATTTGACTAAAGTGAACGATAGGTTCATGTTTTTAACAGAGGCTGACATCCATCTAAGAAGACCTTTATATATAAAATATCTGATATTATTAATTTATTTGTAGTATTTCATTTTTTTTGTTCCAGCACCTTTGAGATACCGTGTTAACAATCTTTTTATTTACTCTTGTCTAAAGTAAATAAATTGCTTAAAGTACTATTGATCAAATTGAAAACTAATGATGTTGACATTTATTAAACTTTTTGGAATTATTCATTTTAAACAATGGCTCCCTGTCTCGGGATCACGAACTGTGCCCATTCAGGGTTATAGGCGTCATTTGTAATAAAAGTTTGCTTTTTTTACTTGGAAATATTCTCTTCTAATGGCAAGAGTTATAATACGAAAAGGTGATAGAAGATATGGAGCTAATCGATGAAATTTTTAAAGTTGCAATTTTTTTAATTTAATACACTGAAAGATTTTGATAAGAGTGTGATTTTGTAAGCATGTGATGTAAAAACGTGGGGTTAGAACCACATTTGCAATAAAATGCATAGCAAATATATATGTTCAGCTCCTTAACGTAGATAAGAGTTAATAGTTTATGTTATATATAGTCTCTTGTATGTGAAAATATTCTAATATAGATACATTTTCTGCTCTTTAATATAAGAATATACTTCTTTTATGTAGAGAACAAAAGCATATTACCATATTATACATGTGCATGTATTAGTTTCTGTATCAGATATCGAAACACCAATATCATCTAAAAGTAATTCATGTCCAGTTTACTCTGTCATTTCTATATTGCCGACATCGGAAGTTAGATAGTGTTTACACGATATGTATTTAAACCGTCTAAAAGGTTATTATCTCTATATTGTCATTGTTAACAATGCAATTTCGACAATATTGACACGATATCGTGCTTACGTCGTCTACATTATTTTCATTCACTCTGGTAACATTGCAATAAGACAATGCTGATTTAATATTGAGTGTATATTGTCTTCAATAATATAATTTTCATTGCAAAGTTAATATTGCAATGTAAACAATGTAGATTGATACTGAGTTAATATCGTAAAACACTACAAACCTGACCATGTGAACGGTGTTATAAGGAGCACACAGAAGGCAACGTCGACAAGGTTGACTTGATATCGTCCAACATTGCAATATCAACAATGTAAACAAGAGAATAAGATACAAAGTTGAAAAGATATCCACCTAGTCATAGCAATGCCGACAGTATGAACAATGTAAACAAGAAAACGGGAAGCAATGTTAACACGAAGTCGACATGATATCGTCATCTAAAATTGCGATGTCGACAACGCAAGTGAGTGAAGGCTAAATATGGATATTTTTATGCAAATGAGCTAATAAAAATTCATAAATTGTATATTTTGTTTACAGAGAAAGTTCAAATAGATTTTATGACATCCAACATTAAGAATTTGAAAAGTTATAGTAACAATGCTAATTGAAAATGATTATATGACGAGCAATGTGTTAATGTGTGTTTTGAATTAAGAGGTATATTAACAGCAATATCGACAATATAGATTAAATATCGAACACTAAACATGCATGTGTTCCTATCTAATTTAAAATAAAATGGGTTTATATAATGCTATGAGAATGTTTTTAAAATTTAAAATTTATAAACAAATCCTATGCACTTTCCCACACGTAACAAATTTTAGGAAACTTACATCAAACATAGTTTATCTTTTTCTTATCTTCATTTTTGGCTTTGTTTTGGTTTTGAACAATTGCATTGATTGACATTTGTGCAGCAATATCTTAAATCCTTGAAATATTCTTCATCTTTTTATATTGTCTCTGTGAAACAAAGATTTTTTTTCACCATATGGAGACGCCACGATTTTGTTGATGTTTCTTATAAACGTGTGTAATTGAGGTCGATGAGGCCATAATATGACTTAATGTGTACTGGCTATCGCATGTCGTGCAACACAGGGCCTGTATTAAATGGCACCATTCAAAGGAACATTTTTTTGTGCAACAGTAGAAAATTAAAAATGAAATCTTAAACAATACATATTTTGCATAAAACCTCCAATGAAAACCTTGAAAACAAACACACTTGAATCAATTTTATTTTTTGAAGCGTTTTCAAATAATGTTTAAAGACAGTTTGTTTTTAAATATATAAAGTCTTTTAATAAATAAAGTTTGAGATCGCCACATCGACAAAGAAATCTAGAAAAAAGTGAAAGCCCAAGACCTGATTTTATGTCATTTAAACATAAAATGTTTTAAAAGTTATCACTGCTATTAACTCATATGAGGAAAAATGTGTAAGTGTTTATATCTGTTTAAATAATATATTAAAGAAATATTAAAACGTTTAATTATTTTATTTATGAGCACTAACGTCTTTATACGTTCTAGAAGCCTTAATGATCTGAGTTTTACAATATTTTTACATGCTGATTAATGCATTGGGTTTTTTGCACAGAATAAAGGAGAAAATAATCAGTGGATGTTAATATTTAATGATGTAGAAAAACAGCAATGCCAATATTTTAGGCACTCATTAAATGATATAGAAAACAATATATTACATTTATATTGTTGTCAAATTTCTTGTTTTTTTTTTTGTTTTTTTTTTTAAATAAATAAAAAAGATTATTGTGAAAATAATAAAGATTGTACATATATATTTTGCATAGTTCTTGCAGAAAAGATCTAGAGTTACCGAAGCATATCTTTCTTATTACGGGTTACCTGTACCGCTTCAATTTAAATCTCAGGTCAACAAACGTCGCAAAAAGTCATTTTTATAAAAAGTTTTGTTGATTAACATCTCAGAGAATTTTATTTCCAAGACGTAGCTATGTATATTTTGATTTTGTTTATCATCTTCTTTCCAGTTTGTCAAGGTAACCCATTCATTTACCGTTTATTAAAGCAAGTACTTGTTTTTTATACAAAAGATTAAATATTCATTGATCATTTGCTGTAAATGTGTTGAAAGTGACGTGCACGATATTGGTCAGATATTTATTTTTCAGCAAATTAGCGTGCTTTTAATTTAGCGCTGTTTTGATTTGCTAGATGTAAACGTATAATATACATGATATTTAACGATGTACTTAATTTAGCATATACCGCTTTTCGCCAGAATTGCTAAAAATAGAATACACCGTCAAATATTGTATGTTAACAGTACTGGGTACAGGGCAATGGAGCATGTCTGCCTATCCACCGACTACCATGCGAGGAAATAGTGTTAGCATATATTGTTATTACTACATGAATACAGACAGGATAATTCCTGAAATGTTTATGGAAATCCGGCAAACTAAAAACAGCGACTGGAAGGAAATTGCAATGACAAACACTACAGGATCCTATCTCCTTGTGAAGGATCAGGATCAACAAAATTATTCAATATCCTCATCCTATGTTTGCTATGAAGGGTTTAGATGTGGTATCAGGATTTTTGCATCCTTTGCATTGAGCAATTGTACGGTAGATCCGGACCTCTACTCGATCTTCAGATGTAAAGTTTCCAACGGAAGTCAGACTTTTAAAAGCAGCGAAAAAAGTTTTGTGTCAACAAAAGGTGAGTTTGGAAGCATTAATTAATTTTTGACATATTTTCTATCAAAACTTTATATACATGTGCAGAGTATAACGAATGAAACACAAAGAGATAACACACATTATTAAAGATCAAAAGTCTATAAAACAATACGAAATAGGAGCAGAGCAAACATGGATCTCCAAATCATCGGAGGTGGGATCAGGTGTCAAAGGAGGAATGAGCATCCCCTGCTGACCCGTTACACACGCCGTGTGCTCTTTGTCATGATTGGGAAATAACGGGAATATCTGTCATCAATTCAGTCAATACATGTATTGGTGTCCTTACAACAGTGTTTTTATTTGCTGTACATTTAATGGAGCCTAACATAGGGTTTTCATGCGTCATTCATCCATTAAAACTCTAAACCTAAACTGTCTCATTTGGATAATTGATTTGGAAAAATGCACAAAAGGTAAAAATTCAAACAAAGTTAATTATTCAAGAATAGCAACAGTCTTTTTAAAGTCTTCATTTCGAGAGTTGGTCGATACAGTTATAGATAATGTCTGAAAATACAATCTACCATCTAGTCAAATTCTCCTGCAGAACGTATTTCATACTACTTGTTAGGCCATTTTTGTCACACTGATTTATCTCTTCTCGATGTTGACAAAGAGAACAAAGAGCTAATGTGACTAGTTTAAAGGGGAGGGGGGGGGGGGTGAACGAATGTATTATCTTTTTCAGAACTGCAAGGCCATATATTCATCACCTTATTTCTAGAAATCCCATGTTGTGTGGATTAAAATCTGGTCAAGTTACAACCTTTTAAAGCCAGAATGGTGTCACAATGTGAAATAATATATTTTAATAATGGAATTAAACTCTTCTTCTGGACAGCAATATCATTTTATTAGAATGATATTGAAATTCTCATGTCGTGCGACTTAGGGTTTGTTAAACTCCATAGTCTTTGAGATTAGGTAAGGCCAGGTAACACGGTCAATTGCATTTTTAGAAATAAATAAAAGAAACTTCTTTCAAAAGCATAGTATGTGTTACTTAATTAAATGGAGGTTAATTGTACGATCTATGGTCAACTTTGATTCTTGTTCCTCAATTTTTTGTTACTATAATTACTAGTACAAATTTGTAGTATCATATTATAGGTCAACTTCCTTCAGAAATGCAAAATCCAACCATTATAAGAAGCAATGGTGAAATACAAACGGGTGGTAAAGATCCTTTCAGACCCGGAGATGTGATCCATCTACAATGTGAAGGAGAAATTGAGAGTGTTAATGGCAACCTAGCGAGGTAGGTCAAATGTGCATATTCTGTAATGAAAAAGAAATGGCTTAATGCTAAACAATAAACGCTGGTCTATAATGCAAATAACAAACATGGGAAGTATGCAAAATTTGATGGGGGAAAATTTATTTCTCAACTTATATTTTTCTTCAAACAGAAATTGCTATGAGAATACTCATCAGTTTCTATGTTTCTGTTTAAAAGATATTAAAAGATATGTACAATGCCATTCAATTGTCTTCCTTACATTATTACAATTCAGATAACATGTAGAAGGATATGGAGATAACGAACAGTATTCAATCTCAAAGTCCATTAAACAATATATACAAAATAAGAGCAGAGCAAACACGGACCTCCGAAACATCAGAGGTTAGGTGCCATGGAGGAGTGAGCATCCCCTGGTGGACATACAACATGATCAGGAAATAACGGAAAAAATCCGTCGTCAATTCAGTGGGTAAATAACGGACTAACAATTGGTATGATAAACGTCAGTCAGCATTTGACTCAATGATAAATTGTATTTGCTGACAAGGTCATTGTATCGACCATAGAACTTACGAAATGATGCCTTTAAACGAGACTGTTGATATTCTTGTTTCATCAACTTGCTTGTCAATAATTTATCTCGTTTAAGAAATTGTTCATACGTAGAGCATGCTCTTGCGTATCGATTCAACTGAGATATATATACTCCGTATGCAGGTGATGTATGTATATTGCTGCATAAGTAAGGGAAGTTGACGATAGAAAAGTTAAAGTCATCACATTTATCATATGGCTTGGTTGTTAGATTGCCATTAGTGTCTTTTTCAAGTAAAATATCCAAGTATATTTACATCCACGTCACAGAATATTTTCTCCTTTATTTTGAAAAACAAATCACTGCATTACATTAGATGTTATCAACTGTTCCATCAATGAAACGTAAAAGACGTTCGCATCAATAACACAATGATTAATCTTTTTAATCTTACTTTAAATGATTATTTAAACAGATATAAATATAAACAAAATTTGTTATTAGGAATGGTCGCAGCTATTGCAAAAAAAAACTTACACAGCCCGGGTTATGTATTTTTTCTGCAACAGCTTTCCGTTAATTCCAGTAATAACAAACAAAGAAATTTTATTGTTTAGATGAAGCAGAAGTGTCGGACATCTTTTATCAAGCTCACCAGGATATATCGTATCTCGTAGGAATGGAAATTATCATTATTAATTGACAATACGTCGTCGATATATCTAAATGTATTGAAAGCCACAGCAAGTGTTTTCCTCTTTTCACGCATACGATTTTGCATAAATTCTGCTTAATATGAATATAAAAATCAAAACCCTTGAATTCAATAGATTGTTGGAATACATAAACACCACATAGATATTGTCAAACTGAAACTCAAGCATCTTCTTGATGTCAACTTCAGAGTACTTATGTATGCATGTATTAAAATCAAAACGAATCAATTGTTCAATAAGATATTGTTTGAATGAAGGACTGATAGAAATGAAATAATTTTTTTTGTAATTTATCATAATTTGAAAATTTGCTTTTATTTTCCAAGTATATAAGGTGGTGCAAGAAAAAATTAGGAACATTTGATGAAATACCTTTACAAAATCCTCCAAACTCTGGTTTGGTACGGAGCAGCAAGGATGGTTGCACAAATGTGCAGAAGTCGGAAATATTTTACCATATCATGGATAGTGATGCACATCTGGAAATTATGTGCGAATCCGGATATAACACACGTAGGAAAAAATGTGGTAATGGAAGCGCAAACTCAACAATTATATTAAACACAAGCATTACAAGTAATGGTAATTATTATAATTAATAGTACAATTTCTAAAACAAGCTATTGACAAAAATTTAATAACGTAATGATACAATGATATTAAAAGTTTCATTTAAAGTCAAAATAAATTTCACACAAAAAATGAATGATCTTTTGAGCTTAGTTGCTTTGCTGTTAGTTTTTTTCATAATTTGTGCAAAACTATGAAACGTAATTTAATTGTCAGATAAATTTGAAAAGTTTTTCTCTGCATTTTGTAATCTTCATTTATTTGAAAAAAGAAGGCCGATGAAAGATATCTCCTATTCTTATGTTCGATGAAAATGGAGTTATAGATGAACAAAATGTCCTTACACATGGACTTGGTAGAACGTTTTATCTCACATGTAGCGCATCCTCATTTACATCTAATGCACTGGTAAATTAAATAAAAATACATTATACATAATTAACGATAATCTAATTAGGGGACAGATTAAATATTCATCATGTTTTCTTGGGAACTTATACTACTTAATTTGGTTCTTCTTTCCTAGCATTTCTAAGATTAAGAACAATAAATGAATGAAATAGATTTATCGTCATTATGCATTTTCTTTACAAAAAATCGCTGGCTTTTGATTTTATAAAAGCTTTTACATCCTTTTACGTATTGTTTTATGAAGTCAATCAACTGGTGTGTTAGAAAGACAGACACTGCAAAGTGGATCAAAGTTGCTACACAGGAAGAGGAAATGACGTCATCAGCAAACAAAAGTGGAGAATATATAGTGTTTAGTAGAATTACTTATCACGTAACGGAGTACAACAAGGTTCTGCACTTTCTCTGTGAAATTCCTCTGTCATCCTCAAGCTCATGTGGTTTAGGATCAAGTTTTACCAGTCTTTCATTAGTAACAAATGGTAATACATATATTATTTTGAGACTTGATCAAATAAGAATATTTTAATAACTTTTTATTTCTTCTTACACGTGTCTTTATATAGAGTTGTGCTTTATTGAAAAAGGAGTTATTAAATATATGTAAGAAAAAAAGAGTATCCGTTTAATCAAATACCTGTCGTTTGGTTTAAATTTATTACAAAATTTGTGGCATGCGAAGTTGTAAACATTTCCTTTACTCTATTGTGCATTTGTGCATTTTTGCTCTTTATGTGATATACATGTATGAACAAAATGAACAAAATTTTACTTTTGAAGCTAAACAAACTGCAACATCCGACTTCTTTTTTCAAGATTCAGAGGTGTGTATAACATTAATTCTGTGATTTTTTTTTTTCACAAATTTAATACATGAAATATATTAATTATTTTGAATACAGAATATACAATAAGACTTCCTTGAAGATTCTTCATTAGCACGTACTTTCTGCTAAGTTACGCAAAAGGTGATTTTTTTTAAATATAAACATTCAATGAAGGGATACAAATATAAAATTGTTAATAAATTTCAGAAGCAAATATGAATATGAAGTGACAGAAGATATACATAAAAGTACATCCGGTAATTATTTTCTAGATTTTGATTTAAGAAGAGAAAGCTTCAAAGTTTAAGATTCATCATTTTAACAATTTGTAATATTAAAAAAATGAACAATTAACAAAATATAATTTTGATAACTTGTATAATTGATTATTTATATATCCTAGTTTTCTACATGGTTTCATGTACATGCAGTTTTAATCGTTATTTTGTTTTGCAGGATCCTCACAAGTAATGACCTCAAAAAGGTTAATTTTTATTTTATGTCATTTAAAAAAGAGTTGTGTAGATAAAATAATGCAAATGTAATTGTGCAGTTAAATGGAAGTTTATCAAAAACATAAAACTATTTGCTAATTTATTAATGATGAGATAGGAATACATTTATATTGACTAAAAAATTTCTTTATAAATTTCTATAATATAATTATATCTTGCAATTCAATCATATACATGTCAGGTTTTTGTTTTGATTTTCAATTTAAATTGATTTTGTTCTTAAAGTTGATCTATATCTTAAAAATTAAGAAACATCTCTCAATTAATTATAGTTTTATTTTGTACTACAAGTAACTGTAAAGCATTATTTTCCGCAGTGTATTTCAGCCAAGATATGTACGATATGGCAAAGAACCATTTAGAAAGAGCGACAAGCATGGAAAAGGTTTTTTCTCTTTAATTAAAAACTTTTATTCCCTTTTCTAATTTTCATTTAATTTGTCAAAGGACGAGGCATGGTAACAACTAAATATTATCCCTTATTCGTTGTAAAAGATTGACATTTTTTTCAAATTGACAATTCTAATGCAGCTTAATTTAAAATCAAATTAAAAACCAAAATTTTTATTCAAAGAGTGCAAGGAGGCCATAAAAGGTTGCCAACTTCTGACTTTTTTCATGTCTTTTTCCAATTCTGATGAAATTTTGTCAAGTTTTAGATAATTTTCACATTTTCACTTTGTAAACAATATATCTCAATATTACCTATTTCATGAAGTATCTGATTTTGATGTGTTAGATAGACAAGCTTGAACTCTGTGTTTTCTGGGGGGAAGAGTGCACTAACATTGAATAAAATTTGCATTAAAATGAAACATTTGAATATTTTTTTTATATCTTGCGATGCCATTTTGCAAGAGAGATAATAATATTTGTAATGATCTTAGCCTATCTTATTATCTTATATTTTTTAATCCAAAATAACATAGATATATCTAATTGATATGCCTGTTTCCACAAAATGAACGATACAATTTTTACATTTTTCATATCATTTGCAGATAGTAGTTTCGAAAATGAAGGTTTTCACAGCGACATTTCGAAGGAAGAAGATACATTAAAACACGAAGGTGAATCAAAAATGTAAGCTACAATACTTATATAATATTAGAATTATTACTTTATAACATTCTAAAGCATATTTTCTGTATGGTAGAAAACCGTCTGTGTGCTAGACAAAAAATTATATTACTATATATATTCATCTATTTATATCTATAGGTAACAATGAAAAACAAAACATTGAAAAAGATAATAATTAAATTGTACTGCAGAAATGAAGAACATGTATAATGATTCTGTTATCAGTTCTGTTTTAGTAGAATAAAGCAGGTAAATAAATAAATATATTAATTGCTTTTTTTGAGATTGACAAATAATTTCTATTCAAAAATCGTTGCCTGATTGAAATCGTTGTTTATTTCTTTTTTTCTACAGGTGTGGCTTCGATGAGTTGTGTATTGAAGAAAAACAACAAGAATATGAAGAGCTGAAGTTTTAAAAATATTCAATAATGATTAAGAATATCGAAGAAGCATTTTAATTGCATGCAGAATGGGAATGCAATCTAAACTTTTCGGAATAATAGACCACTGAACTGCACTCTCCATGAATAAACATATAAACTAGGCTGATTCACTACTTTAAGAACACGTTCGTAAATACAACGTTAACACATATTGTCCCCCGCTTGAAAAGTGGGGGATATTAATTTGGTTCTGTCCGTCCGTCTTTGTCCGTCTTTCTGTCTGTCTGTAACGCTTTCGTTTCCACACGATATCTCGAGAACACTTTAAGCTTTCGCAATGAAATTTTGCATTGTAACTCCCTTTGGACTAAGGAAGAACCCTATTGATTTTGCGGTCAAAAAGTCAAAGGTCCAGGTCATAAATTCGTAAATTCTGTCTGTTGTAACACTTTCGTTTCCGCGCGATATCTCGAGAACCCTTTGAGCTTTTGCAATGAAATTTTACCTAACAACTCCCAGTTGCTTAAGGAAGACTCCTTTTGATTTTGAGGTCAAATGGTCAAAGTTCAAGGTGGTTAATTATACATTCTGTCTGTGTGTAAAACTATCCTTTCCGGGCGATATTTCAAGAAGATTTTGAGCTTTTGCAATGTAATTTTATACTAAAACTCCCTAGGGCCTCTCTCAACTCTTTCGAAGTGTCCCACCCCATTTGTTTTATTAGTATTTATTGTATTACATGTCGCTATTTTTAGCACAGGGGCACGAGGAGAGTTATTACGTATAAAACAGGTTCTCAGCGGACTTTATATTCTTATTACATCTATTACAATTGTTTAATTAAGGTTAGAATAGACACCATGCATTGTGTAAAATTTTGAACATATATCGAACGTGAATATATATATGTATTTGCTTATAATTTTCGCCTGTTCATGGTGTACTGGTATGTCTCTTGCTTCACATGTGAGAGGTCCCGGGTTCAAATCCTGGACAATCCATTTTCTTTTTTTTCAGAAATACTTTTTTTTTACTAAATGATAGTATTCAGCATGTGAAATGAAAAAATTATGAGTTCTGGCTTGTACAAACTCATAAAATCATCATTACAGTGTGATAAATATTCCATATAAAAAGGGTTTTCTATACACGTAATAAAGAATAAGCATTTAAATCTTTATATCCATATTGGCATATTTTATTTGCTTCAGTAAACATGTATACAAATAATAATTCTACAAATTCAGTCAGGGGAATCCGACTCCCCTCCCCCGACCTACGCATAGTTTACTTTTTCCCTAGGCGGGGGACACAAATTCTCTTGATTTAGCTTGTTGTGTATATACTAGTATACTGTATGTATTTATTAAAGTAAAAGTTTCAAAACGACGTGTGTATTTTGTCTATTTCAATTCAATTTCAAATAAAAATAAATCGTTTTCTTGTGCTGACAGATTTCCCGATGTCCTTGTCATTACAAGGAGCACAGGGCGCATGTGACTGGTCAGCAGGGGATGCTCACTCCTCCATGGCATCATATCCCACCTCTGTTGTTTTGGAGGTCCGGTTTTGCTCTGCTCTTATTTTGTATTTTTTATGGAATTTTGATCTTGTGTACTGTTCGTTTTCTCCATATATTTTGTGAATCATAAACATATATCAATGTCATAGTAAATGAGTTCTTACCTATATATTTTTCCTATTAAGCTAAGTAAGGAAAGTATTAAAACACGACTAAAATAGCAGTAAAATATGCAAATCTACCGTTTTCAGACTTCCAATTAGAAAAATGGATTTTTGCTAATTTTCTAAAAATACGTTTACTTAAACATGTTAAACTGTTTTCTATTGTATCTAATAATCTTGTCGCCCGTAAGTCATGAATTTTGTTTCAAATTAAATAGGAATACCTTTCTCGAACTGTAACATACACCGATGAGTAAATCGGTATGTTAACTACGTAAAAGTTTCCCACTTTGCAAAACATACATAAGAAACGTAATGATGAACTCTTTTTTATATCTCAACTCTGTTTAACAACCAGTTAAATAACCCTCGCATTTAAATTAAATACAGAAATTTTCCAGCGAGAGTGACCACTGGTGCTGATTTGAAGACGAGATCACCTGTGGGTATCCGACGATGAAATGCCTCCACCTTTGAACGATCTATCAATAGAATATTATAACTAAAAACGGATTCCTACACTTCAGTTGGTGTCTTTTCAACACTTTTATTTTCTGTCGCTTTAAGTAATTATAATGTAATGTAAAACAAACTAGCCTATTTTATGGGGGAAAACAATATCTCCTACTCGCCTTGAATTTTAATTATTAGCCTCCATAATCCTTAAAAATTCGTGTCACACTAATGTACGTGTTTCCTGGTGTAGACTAGTATATCTGATCACAACAATTATAATGAATTGATCGAAATTTGATTTTTGTTCTTTTTTAAAAGACATTCACTAAATTTATTTGTTATGGCATAAGGGGGATTCTTCGAATATTTTTTTGTTCTTTAAAATAAAGAATAGATTCAATGAAACAGAAAGGGATAACGAACAGTATACACGATACACATGTTGCTATACCAATAGATATATAGATAATTTTAATAAACAAGAAGTTTTAAAAACCTATCTTGGAATTTAAAGATAAATACATGTATAATTGAAATTGAAGGTAAAATGGGTATTTTTGCATTTTGAAAAAAGAACGATATTTGACATTTTTAGCCTTCTATCAGCTTAAAAATTAAACTTCAGGCAAAAGATTTAAATACTTATTATTTAAATTATATAAGAATGCATAAATAAATTATGTAATTATAGAAAGTGTCAATATTTTGGTGTGTAAAGGACATATGGGGGTTAAAAATGTTATATTTCACAAAATAGAACCTGTCAAAATGACCATATTTCCATTAGTTCCGGTTGCCATGACACTTGATTACACTTTATAAAAAAAAATAGGTATTTCGGGGACATTCGTTTTAACATCCTCCTTGGATTCTTCAGATTTTACAGAGAATGACTCTTAAGAAAATGGAGAGTTTTTGTTTTAACCTTTACATAACATATTTTACAAAAGTTCTTTTGTAGAGAACTACCTTTAAATGGATTTCCCGGTGTAACGTTGAATATTGACCCGAGTTGAAAATTGACCCGGGGGTCATTTTTCAACGTTGAATATTGAACCGGGGTCATTTTTCAACGTTGAATATTGAGACTAAAAGTCGTTGAATTTATACCCGGGGTCATTTTTCAACAGCTTGATAATTTTTTTTCTTACACCTGATGACGTCAACAAGTTGAAAATTGACCCTGTTGAATATTGACCCCACATCAAAGTTTGAATATTTTTTTTTAGCCGGTAAGTTGTTTTACGGGATTTATCAGTATCACTTTATTTATATTTCGGTTTCAATTTTTTCCCTTTGCAAGAATAATAGAAATAAACATACAGTATCACCCCGCGTATATATGTACATCTTGATCAGTGCACGATTTCAGTTATCTTCACAGGGGCGTAGCAACAGGGGGGGGGGGCAGGGGGGCTGCCCCCTTTTTTTCTCAACCTTACCTATACTATGGCAAATGTTAATTGAAAACCTGGTTGGCCCCCCAGTTTAGTGATGTGTCGAAAATGAAGTATTAGAATTGGTACTGAAAGTAGCTGACACTGAAAAAAGTTAGCCTTTAAACCCCCCCTTCCCCCCACGAAATAGGGCAATTTTTAACCCCCCCCTTTTTTTTTTGCTTGTCAACATTTTCAGATAAGTAAAAAAAAATCTTTCTCCGGCTGCCCCCCCCCCCCTTTCAAAAATACTTTCCAAAATCCATGGCATCCATAAATAACTACAAAACAACGAATAGGTACGACGGCGTATTCGTGCCATTTTAACATTGTCGAATTTTTTAAAATTGTTTGAACGATTTAAGAAAACGTTTGTACGATTTGATAAATTGTTTGTACAATTTAATAAATCGTTTGGAAAATTTGTTTGTTAAATCGTTTGTACAATTTGTTTGTTAAATCGTTTGTACAATTTATTAAATCGTTCATACGATTTATCAAAATAATTTGTACGTGTTTTATAAATCGTTTGAACAATTTAGGAAACCGTTTTTACGATTTAAGAAAACGTTTGTACGATTTAAGAAATTGTTTGTACGATTTAATAAATTGTACAAACGATTTAATAAATTGTACAAACGATTTAACAAACAAATTGTACAAACGATTTATTAAATTGTACAAACGATTTACTAAATTGTACAAACAATTTATTAAATCGTACAAAGGACTTATTAAATCGTAGAAACGACTTATTAAATCGTACAAACGACTTATTTAATTGTACAAACGATTTATTAAATTGTACATACAATTTGTTAAATCTTACAAAGGTTTTTTTTTAAATCGTTCAAACGATTTAAAAAAAAAATTCTACATTCAATTTGTTAAAATGGCAGGAATACGCCGTCGTACGTTTCCTATTCGATGTCATTAATATTTAAAACAATCGGTTGCTAGTCGCTAATTTTGTCATTCCTATTCGATAATTTTATCTTTTTTATTCGATAATTATTTGGTTTATATGCAATAAAGTTGTTGTTTGAAAACATACTAGCATCAATTTCTATTCGAAAAAAATACGATTCCTATTCGATAAACTTCTCATCTAATTACATAATTTTATCTCTATGATCTCCTATGCGATGTTTTTTTAAATTCCTTTTCAGTAATTGCCATGATTACATTTTTGGAAATATGACAAATTTAACTAGATTTTGTTGTAAACTCAATCAAATAGGAATGTAAAGTTTAACATTATTATCGAATATAAATCATTTTATCACATAAAGATTGACAAAACAAAATTTGAAAATAATGGGAATAAGGCACAAGTTTTCTCTCTTCAAGACTTAGAGACTAGAGATCAGCATAAATTAAGCTATTGCTATTTAATATTAAATAAATGTGTTTCGTTTTATACATTGATAGAGTAATTAAAGAGGACTTAGTTATTCAGAATACTAATTTATTTAATTGATTATGTCTTGTATCAATTTTTGACAAAGATATAGTAATTTTTTTTCAGAAACATCAAGTCATACTCTGTATTATCTTTAATTGAGAAATCAATACTATTTCTGTTTTACAAAAAATTATCTCCAGGCAGGGAGGGGGAGGGGTCACTCACTTTAATGAAATTTTCTAAAAGGACTCCTGCAATATAGTAAACTATATAATCACAAGAAAAAAGCATGAAGTCAATATGCATTTCAGATTCTATAAATAGTAACTCAAGTCTTTGTGCTGTTATATACTTAATCATGTGATCATGTTTGAGCCAATCAGAGAGCTTAGAATAAAAGGTGCTATCACCTCTTCGTGCTAAATAGGTGCTATCACCTATTTGAATAAGTGGTATCACCTATTCGAAAAGGTGATATTACCTATTTGAGTTTCTTACAACAGTCATGAATGCTCCCTATAATATATATTATACTACACTGGAACCAAGAAAATTCGGACTAGTTTTCATGCATTTTCTACGATTTTCTTGTTGTATACATGATATATAAGTGAAATAAATTAATTTGTAAGCAAAAAAAAACTACAGCTGTTAGACGGGAAAAGGTGATATCACCCAATCGAATAGGCGATATCACTAATTCGAATAAGTGATATCACCTTTTCGAATTGGTGATATCACAAATTCAAATCAAATAGGTGATATCATCTACTGGAACAGGTGATACCACTTATTCAAATAGGGGATATTACCTTTTGCAGTAAATACCAAAACGGGGCCTCATACCTATGAATTAAATCACAGGAGTGAAAACCCAATCATAAATATGTGTTTTTATGCTGTTGAATTTTGAACCGGTTTCATGATCAAAATTCGACGACCCGGCTCAATTTTCAACCCGGGTCAAAATTCAACGTTACACCGGCTTTTAAACTAAAATGAGTAAAGATGCGCTGAAGATAAAATGATGAATATCCATTTTATCTGATTCAATTTTCAAGTGCTTTTTGAATGTAATTTTATAATGATCACGCAATATTCATAAGAGGAAAATTCAAAATGTTATATATTTCAAACATATCCCCACTTTCCTTTTCATTTTTGTTTTACTTATCTAATTTTGTTCAAATTTCATGTAATTCCTTTTATATTTTAGTTACTTATTCCGTTTCGAACCCTTCCAGTGTAAATGCACTGTGTAAATGCTCTACTCTGGTCTATATGCCCTCAGATGGGCCTCCCATCTCCATAAAGCAGGAACTCTTTGAACCAGAAAACCCTGCTAAATAATTGACCTTTAGATTGTTGCATCCTTGGTTAGGATCGAAGCATAGTAGAGTAAGAATCAGAAAGTAAGTAAAAACAAGAAGTAGACATTGGATGATGCGTACGCAGTCGTAATACTACGCAGGAGAGTATTTTGTTTCTACTGTGATTTATAATTTATATTTTCAGTTTAGAATTTCAAAATGCTTCATTAATTTGAGTTAAAAAAAAAAGTTCATATCACTTTCTTCAGTTTGATACAGAATGTTTTCATTTCGATCAAAATTATTTCTGCACTCTTTCATATAGCGTAGATTTATTTCATGTGTTCTTCCCAAGGCTTCCGTTTTGAGTCCTCAGTTACAGTAAACAAATAGACAGGACCACGTGACCCCGTCTAAAAATGATACACATAAATTCTTGGATAGGAAGTTGTGCATAGTGAATCGGTGGTAAAAGTTTCTGTTTTATTGTAGAATCCATAAAGGATTAATGATCATTAACAGAAAAGATATGTCTGAAATATTTAGTAAAGCTTTCAAAGACGATCTTCCTTTTCCTGAGGACGTAATTACTTAAGAACAGATTCAGAAGAACTCGTTTTTTAGAATATTTTGGAGTGTTTCTGCAAACTTCTAAGATGTACCAAATTCGAAAAGAAGAGAACTCTATTTATACAATATTGTGACAATTATCAGTATTTTTCTTTTTTACATTAACTTTACACTATAGAATACAGGAGCTTTATGAAGACACTTACTTTTACATTCAACAGCTGACTTTTACATTTTAGTAAATGGAGTAAGTCACTGTTTCAATTGTAAAAGTCAGTCGTCGATTGTGAAAGTAAGTCTCTTCATAAAACTCCATAAAAACTATGCTTTTAGAATTGTTATTTCATGTTACGTTCAATAATAAAAAATGAATACTTTTGCTCCTTTAATTTGTTTTTCTTCATTTTATCATAGTTTCCACAGCCGTCACCCACTTCAATTTTCTGATATATCGTGTAAACTGCTTTGAAGAATCACATTATATCAATATGGGCTAAACACGAGCTGTTTATTTCCTGAAAGAAAATTCCAAAGAAAAATGATGTCTTCTGCAAATTTATAAAGAAAGTATGGAAAAATGCACAAGTTTATGACGTCATAATCAGCATTTAGGAGGTCATATAAGAAATGCAATTGGCAGTTTTTACTACATCAAGTTTCAATAATTCGAAAAGGATGAACTTTATCTTTAACATCACTTCAATCATATTTTCTAAAAGTATGGTGCGGAAATTGTATTTTGTTTTTTAAATACCACTTATCAATTACATGTAAATTGAGTTATAAAGGATGTTCAACAATAAGGAAGTTTTTTTCGGTGCTAGTATCCAACTGGTTACAAATTATTCGGTGTTCACTCTTTTAGATGGCTTGTGTACGAATATCAAGTAAAATCTCTTTGGTGCTTTATTAGATGTTCAATATTATTATTTTAAATTTATTTAAAGAGAATTTAAAGGCAAAATTATGAGAATATTAAATGCCGATCTGTATTACACCACTTAAATAAAAGAAATAGTATAAACTAGAGAGACTGTGGGCATTAAGCTTTTCTTATAACTATTTTTGATGATTTGGAGGTTATACGTAAAAAGGATTAAAGCTTATTTTCAACATTTAACAATAATCAAAAAAGACAATTTGTTTATGTTGTCCAATCTTTGCCCCTTTAGAGATCTGAAATAAGCATTCTGCTTGTTAAATATTCTTCTATCATTTCTATGATGTATCTCATTGCAAAACACTGTGCAATTAAGATTTCATGACTGTTTCTGCTTAACGTGTTTTTTTTTCAAATATTTTATGTTCTTAATTATGTTTGATATTGTCCTTTATAGTACATGTATGCGTTGACTTACCCTAAAACCTTGAAAATAAGACGGATTTAAAAATAAGACAGTTTAAAAAAAAACCCAATCTATCTCTTGCATTGAAAATTACTCGAAAATAAGCCTGTTTTGAAAATAAGCCGGTCATGATAATGCCATTTAGAAGATTTAAAATTGAAATGTGTTTTTTTTATACGCAGATATTGAACACAGTATCAGTTTAATTTTTTTTATTATAAATATTACATCACATGACATTAAATTATTATTCAAATCAAAATAAAATGTCCACAACTATTATAAAAATTCAATCAAAGTCCAAGATTTTGATTATAAATTATTAATTTAGTTAGAATGCAATGCATAGCATTGACACCATAAAAATTCAAATTCCAATAATTTTTTTTTAATTCTTAAGAATTAAGGAAGATAGCTAGAATATTATGCGTAGAACTAAAATACAGTCTGTAGCGGAGCTGTCATAGTCACAACTCTAATTTGAGCTCGGTCAGCGGAATCTGAATCACTGTCACTGTCATTGTCCAAAATAAAACAGCCAACTTCACTGTCTTCAGTCCCCTCTTTCTCTGGCTCAAACGTATATTTCTCTATGCCCTGGAAGTGAATGAGGTGACCCTCACTGTCATCTATTTTGTTCGAAATACCACAACTTTTAAAGCACTTACCACCGCGTCAGTTCGCTCCT
>NW_026928046.1:0-33204 GCF_032062105.1 Saccostrea cuccullata | reverse complement strand
CATAAGTGTCAATTTGAGCCCAACCCGCGATCCAATATTTTTTTTCGTGGATTAGAATCTTCCAAAACAGTTCTTTCATTATATAGTTTAACATTTTAGACCAGAGGTTTGGGGCTGGGTGATGCAAAATATTAAAAAAGGCTAAAATGTTGGTCATTATTAAAGAAATTTTCAAGATTAGAGGGAAATGACGCAAATCAGGGCGTCATAATACATGGACAAGAGAAAAAATTAAGTCATTTTTAATTGATATGATGTCACCAAGGATCCAAGTGAAATTTAAGATATTATCAACTAAAAATGAGCAGTTCTGATTTTTCAGATATTCACAAGGCCAAAAGAGGCCCAATGTGATCTTTGTTCTTTACATATTATAAAATCTGATCTGTCAGAATGACCATAGTTTATTTTTTCCTTTGGTTTTATTTTTTCGCGTTTTTTTTTTCGCCCACTTCTCAATTGAAATTATACTCAACCTGACTGCCCAAAAAGTGTGTTATTACATTTTGCGTTCTTGCCTTTTTCTTAATTTCTTAATCTCGACGCAAATGTAACAACGCAAAAAGTTATAATCCAAAAGTCGTGTTATTATGTTCCCCAAACGGAGTTTGGGAACATATTGTTTTTACTCTGTTTCTTATTATTATTATTATGTTCCCCAAACGAAGTTGGGGAACATATTGTTTTTACTCTGTTTCTTATTATTATTATTATTATGTTCCCCACACGAAGTTGGGGAACATATTGTTTTTACTCGGTTTCTTATTATTATTATTATTATTATTATTATTATGTCGCCCCGAACGAAGTCGGGGACGACATATTGATATTGTACGCATGTTTTTTTTATCCAGGCTGTTTCTCGGAGATGGCTGGGACAATCTTCCTGAAACTTTCCTCAAAGGACGATCACTGGTTGTAGTTGTGCAGTGAGGTCGTTCAGTTCCAATATGTCTACCGTTGCCATGGAAACCTGTAAAAAGCGACAAATTTTGTCCGAGAGTGTTCTCTCTGGTCCCTTAAATGTTCGTCATGAAACTTTTCTTATTTTAAGGATTAGTATCTGTAGTTCTGCAACTCGTATTTAAAATTTTCATATAATCGATTATTGCCATGGAAACCAGGTGAAAGTAAAAATTCTTTAATTTCGATTTTCTCAATAACTACTCAGGCAATCGTTTTGAAACTTTCAATGTTTATTCCTTGCAATGTGTCAAAGTGATTTCTACTTTCAAAATAATTGTAATGAGTCGCTCACGGTTGCCATAGAAACGAAACAGAAAAAAAGATTCAGATGTACACATGTGTTCTCCAAGGTCTAGGTCAAAGGGTCAAAGTTCGTCGTATCCAATAAAAGTTCTTTTCACAAGGATTACATATTTGAAATACGAAAGCCCTAGTACTTACCGTTCAAACGTTATGGCTATTTACTATGTTCAAGACGACCCCCCCCCCCTTTTTTTGAAGCACACAGCCAAGTACAATACACAGATATAACATATACAACTTACAAGTAACTTTTTAAAATCTTCATTCATAAAATTCAGTTCCCGTCATGTGATATTTTGCCATCATTCATTCTCCTTCTGTTTTGTCTCTTGAATTTATAAATATTTTATTTTATCTATATAAAAAAAAATAACGATTGTCAACTGCATTTATTATCATTTCGCGTTTTCTTGTATATCTATCACTTGTATATTATTCATTTCATTAGATAGTGCAAGTATAAATTAAAAAATTGGTACGTCATTTCCATAGTTTTTATTCATTCATAAATTCTTTGATCCGCTCCTGATGGTTCGCAAAGCCTTGATCACCACTGTATACAAAACATTCATCTCGCCGAAAATGTTCATGATTCCGCTAAACTGAGAAAGTTCACACATGATTTATCATCTCATAACACACATCAGCTCTCTGCAATGCAGAAATGCTCGAATTGATGGTGGCATGTCAGATTCGTTTTTCGGTAGAACCTCTAAAATGAAAGTGAAAGAGGGAAATTTCAGAGTTCCCACTGGCGTTACAATACACAAAATAATTGGGCTGATCTTCTTCATAAATTACATTTCCCAAGCTTTTATGATAGGAAAGATACTGCCAATTAAGAAGTATGAGGCTCAGTTCAGTACATCTGCCAGATTTCGTTTATGCAAGTCTGCAAATTGAGGAACTTGTAATTTTCCTGCACTACTTTCTTCTCCTACCGATTCTAAAAATAATGAGAGGGATGTACCGAATTAAGGTCTTCCGTTTCCAATGGAAAGGACTGATATAACTCAAAGGTTTTCAAACTTAGCTTATGGACTTTTGTTTTAGTGATGATAAAAATGAAAGTCTTGTCTAATACGGGGCGACATATGCTATTGCTTGCAATAGCAGACTTTCTAGTTATTATTATTATTCTTTTTTCTTCTTATTTCTTCTCCGGTACTTTTTTTGTCCGGAAGTGTTCTCAGAAACTGTTCACCAAACTAAGTTAAAACCTTTTTAGGGTTTATAGGTGTGTTGTGTGGATGTGCCGAACGAAGGTCATTTTGCGCGCATACGCCTGCACGTGCGGGCACGTGAAGTGAGTGAAATGACTGATATAATTAATATGGCCGTAACTTTTACATTTTTTGATGAAATGGTTTGAAACTCATTACATAAAGATATATTACTATTGTTAATATCGTGACAGTGTCAAATTAGCACGAACTCACGCGCGTGCACGTGAGCTTTGCTCTGATTGGCTGAAACAAAAATCGCAATATATCTTTTGTTTTTTGACGAAATGCTTTCAAATTTTAAACATAGTCATGAATTATGATATCTTACAATATGATATAGAAAAAGTTTTATGAAATCACGCGCATGCACGTGTGCTGCAATCTGATTGGATGAAACTTTAAATGACTATAACTCCTTTGTTTTTTGACGAAATGCTTTGAAATTTAAAATATATTGATACATTAGGATGTCCTGCAATATGATATACAAAACATTTCAAGAAATCACGCGCATGCACGTGTGCTGCAATCTGATTGGCTGAAACTTAAAATGGCTATATCTCCTTTGTTTTTTGAGGAAATGCTTTGAAATTTAAAATATAGTCATTTGTTAGGATATCCTACGATACGATATAGAAAAAATTCATGAAATCACGCGCATGCACGTTTGCTGCAATCTGATTGGCTGAAACTTGAAATTGCTATAACTCCCTTGTATTCCAACCAAACGGGGTGGGATTTAGAACATAGATAGATGTAATGGACTTCTACTAGAAGGTATGGTCACCATGCTCATGTATGCACGTGCGTGCACGTGAAATGGGTAAAATCAAATATACACTTGAATGAGCGTATTTTTTTTAATACTTTTGGATTAAATACTTTTATATTTAGTATATTAAAATATATAGATTGTGTAGACAAGATGATATGGTCATTACGCTGATGCATTCACATGCACACGCAGGCAATGCTAAAATTTAAATTTACTTGATACACTTCTGGGTAAACGTTGTTGAAGTCTCAAATCCATAGAGTTTGTCTTATTTAATGAGACTTACAGCGGATATGGCACCAAAAGGGAGTCGGGGAGCGTTTGGGGAACATCTGTAACGGTCCCCGTTACAATTAGCACTAGTTATTATTATGTTCCCCAAACGGAGTTTGGGAACATATTGTTTTTACTCGGTTTCTTATTATTATTAAGGTCTTCCGTCTTCACGGAAGACCTTATAGTGATTCTATTGTTTCTTATTATTATTATTATTATTTTTCATTTTTATTTTTTTGACCTTTTCAAATCGCGTTTTCTCGAAAACTACTCAATGAATTTCAGCCAAATTTTCAGGAAATATGTGTTGTACCATGCCATTTTGAAATATGAAAAAAAATTGGAAAAATTCACTTCCGGTCAGGAATTATTGCAAAATTTCATTTTTTCCACTAAAAATCTATTCCGTGAATGTTCTCAGAAACCATTTAAGGTAGGATTCTCAAACTTTCAGATATGATAGAGGTTGGCTTGTAGATGTGTGATAAGAACATTTCGTGTGTCGTCGCCACTTCCGGTCGTCACAGGAAGTGATTGAAAAAGGGCAATTTTTTGAACTTTTTTGTTTTTTGACATTTTTTATTGATGTTAATAAAAATAATAGAGAGATATTTGAGAATGATAAATATGTAATTTGATTTAGAATCGGAAATTCCTAACTCGAGATATTCGCATTTAAAAATTTGAAGTGTTGGTCCCCAATGGCGTAATGGTAAGCGCGTTGGATTTCCACGCTGGCGACCCGGGTTCCATCCCCCATATATCCGAAAATTTTTTTTTATCACTTTTTCATTTCGATTTTACGTTTTTCTTTCAGAATCGGACGGAAGACCTCTCGTTGCTCGCAACGAGTTTCTTTTCTAGTTATTATTATTATTATTCTTTTTTTTCTTCTTTGTTCTCCGGTACTTTTTTGTCCGCGAGTGTTCTCAGAAACTGTTCACCCAACTGAGCTAAAACCTTTTTAGGGTTAATGGGTGTGTAGTGTAGGTGTGCGGAACGAAGGTCATTTTGCGTGCATACGCGTGCACGTGCGCGCGCGTGATATGAATGAAATGACCGATATACTTAATATAGCTATAACTTTTACATTTTTTAATGAATTGACTTGAAACTCATTATATAATGATATATTAATAGTGTAGATAATGTGACACTGTCAAATTAGCACGAACTCACGCGCATGCACGTGCGCTTCGCTCTGATTGGCTGAAACAAAAATCTCAATATCTTTTCTGTTTTTTGACGCAATGCTTTGAAATTTAAAACATAGGCATGCTTTAGGATGTCCTACAAAATGATATATAATAATTGTCATGAAAGCACGCGCATGCACGTGCGCTGCAATCTGATTGGCTTAAACTTTAAATGGCGATAACTCCGTTGTTTTTCAACCAAACAGGATGGGATTCAGAACATAGATAGACATTATAGACTCCTACAAAAGGGTATGGTCATCATGCACATGCATGCACGTGCATGAACGTGCGCTTTGCTCTGATTGGCTGAAACAAAATTTTCAATATCTTTATTGTTTTTTGAAGAAATGCTTTGAAATTTAAATCAAAGGCATGCTTTGGGATGTCCTACAATATGATATATAATAATTTTCATGAAATCACGCGCATGCACGTGCGCTGCAATTTGATTGGTTGAAACTTTAAATGGCTATAATTCCCTTATTTTTCCATAAAAAAGGATGGGATTCAGAACATGGATAGACATTATGGGCTCCTACAAAAGTGCACATGCATGCACGTGCGTGCACGTGAAATAAGTAAAATTACATATACACTGGATTAAACATATTTTTAAATACGTATGAATTAAATGCTGTAATATTTAGTATATTAAAATATACGAATAGTGTAGACAAAATGATATGGTCATTACGCACATGCATTCAAATGCGCATGCGTGCAATGCTGTAATTTGAATAAACTTGATATACTTCTGGGTAAATATTGTTAAAGTCTAAAATGCATCGTGTTTGTCCTATTTAATAAAGCTTATAGAGAATATGGCACAAAAGGGAGTTGGGGAGCGTTTGGGGAACATCTGTAACGGTTCCCGTTACAATTAGCCCTAGTTATTATTATTATTATTATTATTCTTTTTTCTTCTTATTTCTTCTCCGGTACTTTTTTGTCCGGAAGTGTTCTCAGAAACTGTTCACCAAACTAAGTTAAAACCTTTTTAGGGTTAGTAGGCATGTTGTGTAGATGTGCCGAACGAAGGTCATTTTGCGCGCATTCGCATGCACGTGCGGGCGCGTGCAATGTGTAAACTGACTGATATATTTAATATGGTTGTAACTTTTATATTTTTTGATAAAATGTTTTGAAACTTATTATATAAAGATATATAAGTTGTGTAGATAAGATGACATGGTCAAATTTGCATGAACTCACGCGCATGCACGTGCGCTTTGCTCTGATTGGCTGAAACAGAAATCTTAATATCTTTTTTGTTTTATGATGAAATGCTTTGAAATTTATAACATAGACATGTATTAGGATGTACTACAATATGATATATAAAATTTTTCATGAAATCACGCGCATGCACGTGCGCTGCAATCTGATTGGCTGAAACTTTAAATGACTATAACTCCCTTGGTTTTCAACCAAACAGCATGGGATTAAGAACATAGATAGACATAAAGGACTCCTACAAGATGGTATGGTCACCATTCACATGCATGCACGTGCGTGCACGTGCGCTTTGCTCTGATTGGCTGAAACAAAAATCTCAATATCTTTTCTGTTTTTTTTACAAAATGCTTTGAAATTTAAAACAAAGGCATACTTTAAGATGTCCTACAATAAGATATATAATAATTGTCATGAAAACACGCGCATGCACGTGCACTGCAATCTGATTGGCTTAAACTTTAAATGGCTATAACTCCCTTGTTTTTCAACCAAACAGGATGGGATTAAGAACATAGATAGACATAATGGACTCCTACAAAAAGGTATGGTCATCATGCACGTGCGTGCACATGCATATGAGTAAAATAGTGTAGACAAGATGATATCGTCATTACGCTCATGCAATCACATGCGCACGCCTGCATTGCTTAAATTTGAAATACTTGGTATACTTTTGGGAAAACGTGGTTTACGTCTTAAATGCATAGAGTTTGCCTTCTTTAATGAAAATTACAGGGAATATGGCACGAGAAGGGAGTTGGGGTGCGTTTGGGGAACATCTTTATTTTTCTTCTTCTTCCTGGGTACTTTTTTGTCCGGGAATGATCTCGTAAACTATACATCCGACTAAGGTGAAATATTTTTAGGGTCAGTAGACATGTTATGTAGATTTGCGGAACGAAGGTCATTTTGCGCGCACATGCTTGCAAGAGCGTGCACGTGCAACATGTGAAATGACCGATTTAATTGATATAGGCGTAACTTTTAAAATTTTTGATGAAATGCTTTGAAACTTATAATATAAGGATATATTAGAAGCATAGACAATATGACATGGTCAAAATAGCAAGATCTCACGCGCATGCACGTGCGCTTCGTTCTGATTGGCTGAAACTAAAGTCTCAATATCTTTCTTGTTTTTTGACGAAATCCTTTGAAATTTTGAAAATAGCCATGCATTAGTATATCCTACAACATGATATATAGCAATTATCATGAAAACACGTGCATGCACGTGCGCTGCAATCTGATTGGCTTAAACTTTAAATAGCTATAACTCCCTTGATTTTCAACCAAACAGGACGGGATTTGGAACATAGATAGATATACTGGACTACTACAAGAAAATATGGTCACCATGCACATGCACACACGTGCATGTTCGTGCGCTGCAATCTGATTGGCTGAAACTTTAACAGCTATAACTCCCTTCGTTTTCAACCAAACGGGCTGAGATTTAGAACATAGATAGATGTAACGGACACCTACAAGAAGATATGGTTACCATGCTCATGTATGCACGTGCGTGCATGTGAAATGAGCAAAATCAAAAAAAACACTTGAATGAGCGTATCTTTTTAATACTTTTGGATTAAATACTTTAATATTTAGTATATTTAAATACATGTGTATATAGATTGTGTAGACAAGATGATATGGTCATTACGCACATGCATTCACATGCACACGCGTGCAATGCTAAAATTTGAATGAACTTTGTACACTTCTGGGTAAACGTTGTTAAAGTCTCAAATGCATCGAGTTTGTCTTATTTAATGAAGCTTACATGGAATATGGCACCAAAAGGGAGTTGGGGAGCGTTTGGGGAACATCTGTAACGGTCCCCGTTACAATTAGCACTAGTTTTTTTTCTTATTTCTTCTCCGGTACTTTTTTTGTCCGCGAGTGTTCTCAGAAACTGTTCACCCAACTGAGCTAAAACCTTTTTAGGGTTAATAGGTGTGTTGTGTAGGTGTGCGGAATGAAAGTCATTTTGCGCGCATACGCATGCACGTGCGTGCGCGTGAAATGAGTGAATTGACTGAAATACTTAATATAGCTATAACTTTTACATTTTTTGATGAAATGATTTGAAACTCATTATATAAAGATATATTACTACTGTAGATCATGTGACACTGTCAAATTAGCACGAACTCACGCGCATGCACGTGCGCTTTGCTCTGATTGGCTGAAACAAAAATCTCAGTATCTTTTCTGTTTTTTGACGAAATGCTATGAAATTTGAAATATAGGTATACTTTAGTATGTCCTACAATATGATATATAACAATTGTCATTAAATCACGCGCATGCACGTGCGCTGCAATCTGATTGGCTTAAACTTTAAATGACTATAACTCCCTTGTTTTTCAACCAAACAGTATGGGATTTAGAACATAGACAGACATAATAGACTCCTACAAGGATGTATGGTCGTCATGCACATGCATGCATGTGTGTGCACGTGTGATTTGCTGAGATTGGCTGAAACAAAATCGCAATATCTTTTTTAATTTTTGACGAAATGCTTTGAAATTTTAAATATAGTCATGCATTAGGATGTCCTACAATATGATATATAACAGTTGTCGTGAAAGCATGCGCATGCACGTGCGCTGCAATCTGATTGGCTTAAACTTTAAATGGCTACAACTCCCTTGTTTTTCAACCAAACAGGATGGGATTTAGAACATAGACAGACATAATAGACTCCAACAAGAAGGTATGGTCTCATGCACGTGCGTGCACCTGTTCTTCACTCTAATTGGCTGAAACAAAAATCTCAATATCATTTCTGTTTTTTGACGAAATGCTACGGAATTTAAAACATAAGCATACAATAGGATGCTACAATATGATATATAACAATTGTCATTAAATCACGCGCATGCAAGTCCGCTGAAATTTGATTGGCTTAAACTTTAAATGGTTATAACTCCCTTCGTTTTCAACCAAACAGGATGGTATTTAGAATATTGATAGACATAATGGACCCCTACAAGAAGGCATGGTCATCATGCACATGCTTGCACGTGCGTGCACGTGAAATGATTAAAATTAAAAATATGCTTGAATGAGTGTATTTTTTTTTTAAATTTTGGATTAAATGCCTTGATATTAAGTCTATTAAGGGAATATGGCATCAAAAGGGAGTTGGGGAGCGTTTGGGGAACATCTGTAACGGTTCCCGTTACAATTAGCACTAGTTACATTTTTCGTTACTTCATTTTGCTTTGATTTAATTTCAACACAAAATGTAATTTTACTTTAAGTAATCTTAAGAAGTGTGCTATTACATTTTGCGTTATTACATTCTGCGTTGATCATGACGCAAAATGTAAAAACGCAAATTACAATAATCCTGATTTATTACATTTTTGCATTGTTATAACATTTCGCGTTGTAACAATGCACTTTGAAAAATGTGTATGGCTTGGCCAAAAATTTTCGCAAATTTTAGGTTTAGTAAATAATTTAACCTGGTTAGATAACTTTTGGGGTCGCTTATGACCTGAGATATAGACGTTTTAAATATTTTAGGTTCTTGTAAATGTCAAAATAGGGAAAGGGGCCCTTTAGAAATAACGGAGAAATGATTGTTTAATAGTATAATTTCGGTAGATATAGTGGGTCGACTTATAGCATCGTCTTTTTTTCTTAAGAAAAAAATGAGCAATTTTGATTTTTCCATACTACAAAAATTCTTTCTCTCTCGTACGTTTTACAGTACTTAGAATTCTCTTATTTTCTTCTATTTTAGGTTAACTGAAATATATGTTTCCGATATCAAACCAGTAATGTAAATAGTATAATTACATATATACTAGTATTTGGGTAAAGCATAGACATCGGAACCGGTAGGAATGGCGTAGTCTCCCTCTTGTTTTGCAAAGTTATACTTGTACATATTAGGCATTGAAAATCGGGGCTTATTTTTTTTTTTATATATTTCTTGTGTGTGTCGACGTAAAACCTCATCAATATTAGATGTTCCGAATCCATTATAATTGCTGAGAAGTGGTAACGGATCTGAAACAACTGACTTTAATTAGAATTACGGACCTTTATCGATGTTTTTGTGAAAATCAACGAGAATTGGGAGGGGTGTGTATAAAGTACGAATTTCCTTATTAAACATAAATATCGTTGTACATGTATATGAAACATGATTCATATATCAAAACAAGTATTTATATATTTATCAAGCCTTCCTAAATTTCAAGCGCAAGCTAAGTCTCTTTTCATTAAAGGAGAGCTGTCACGGTTTCGGAAGATTACGCTTCATCAACTTGCAGTTTTATTTCACTTTCTTTACTCTAAAAATGGCCAGGTTGTTGAGTGTAAGAAAAAAAGAATTTATTTTTCCTGCAGTTACCGTTTCGAAACATGGATATGTACAGGAGTATTTGCAACATTTAGGAGACCTTGCGGAATTGTAGACCGCTCCTAAAAAATTAGATTAAAATATCGGGGGCCTGCAAATATTCTGGCATTCAGGATTTAAGCACATGAAAACATTTCTACTACAATGAACATATGTTAATACAGTGACGGTAAATGTATATATTCTAAGGCAACAAAGATCTCGATGTACTTTATGAAAATCACAAACTAAGCATACTTACATTTATATGTATCAACTGATGAGTAACTTTCAATCGGACAAGGTTTTGAAAATTTTGTACAATCGGTTTGATAATTTTCCTGTATAACACCTCCTCCTTCGTTGTATTCTGCACAGTGTCCTAAAATAAGAAAAATTTATAATTAACATTCATTTAGATATTGGACATACATGTAATTCTATGGTGTCCTAAACTTGTGTAATCAACAAATTCTTGTCTCAGAAATTGCTTTTATGCATCAGTCAATTTTAACTTCTATATATTAATTTATTCCATTAGTTTAATTATTTTTCCCCTTAATTATTTTGCATTGACAGAGGTTGTAGCTCTTTCCTGAACAAACTTGATTTTTTTTTCTCAAGGATGTTTGTGACCAACTTAAGATTGTTTGACATTATCCTGTGGTTCTTGATAAGATATCGAAAATAAAAAAAAAGAAACAGACAAAATGTGATCAAAACAGTTTGAGCTTTCTGCTCCGGTAAGCTAAAAAAACTGTTTTTTTAATTAACCCAAAAATTTACCGTATATAATGTCGACAGCTACACCACACACTTCAACAAATTTATCTAGGAAATGATTGGGTAAGCAGTGATATATAAATAAGTCTGAAGATGTGCAATTCTGAGGAAATGATGAACAATTCTTAAGGCGACTGGCTTGATCAACATCTGACATGTTTAGAGGACAAGAGGACACATATTTGACCGTATCCTTTGTCTCAGGACAGGAAAGGATCGGCTGAGTACTAACAACCTGTAAAGAAATAGACTTTGTTTAAGCATTTGACACTAAGGTACAGTAATATACCTTAATATTTCCATTTCTATTTTTTTCTCTGTGATAACTCTTTGAAAGTTGTCGGAGTTTATTTCTTGATAATTCTGCCAGAATGTAAATTAGGCAGGTCGATAGGCCAGAAGCTAAGGAGGCCTAATATGCATGCAAATCTCGTGCGCAGCTGTCTCTGAGTCTGACGCTAAGGAGGACAAATATGCATGAAAATCTCGTGCGGCTGCCAATGTGTTTGACGTCAGTGGGCAAGGACTATTGAAATTGGCATGGAAATCCTCGTGTAATTTAAGTCTATGTTTACATTTTTAAAGTCTAAATCTACAATTTTATTTCACAATGCAATGAAATGGAAATATAAGGAATCACTGTCTAGTTAGTAAAGTATGCAAGGGACATTAACAATAGTGGGAAACATGGGATAATTTATGCATAACGGGCTTCATCCGTTATGCAAATTATCCCATGTTTCCCACTAGCGTTGATGCCCTGGCATACTATACAAACTAGACAGTGATTCCTTAATTAAATTAGTTACTGTACGTTTGAATAAACCCACTTCTGAATAAGAATATAATTTAAGATTTTCCTGGAAATTTTATTCAATTATTGAAACGAAAATTGGCTTGATGAAAATTTTAGGGATTTTAACCAGAATTGGTATAAATCGTAATCTTGATTCTTTAATTGAAGCGTTTTTTCTCTTCGAATGGTAGACAAAATAATTGAAACCAGTGGCATAAAAAATGAAATTAAATAATGGAGTAGAAAAGACAACTCTGTAATATGCTTTTGCATTCAAAATGACGCTTGTTTGAAAAGAATTGTCAACCTTACAATGTTTCAGCCTGCATAAAATTAATTTCTACAGTATTTTAAAATTATTATTTCAGAATGATGTGATACAGAATGTATGCACTTGGAGTAGGAGTGCAAGCGTCTGCCTATAATCCTCATTTTTCAAAACATATTTTATTTATAAAAAAAAAAAATAAGAAAGCCCCCCAACCAACTTTCATTTTTCAGAACCGATACCGTGTGCGAGGAAAATTTACAAAGATCCAAGGATCTGTTTCAGACCAATCTGAAATTCGCTGTACAGAATCTGTGCTGTATCAGAATTTCAAAGCGTAGAACAGATCTGGTTTTAATCAGATTGCTGAAAGACAGACACAATGTTTAATTAAGAGCAACTTAAATATTTTTTTAGTAGTTGAGGATTTTTTTCAGTAAGTATATGTACTTAAAAAAAACTTGGCAGATCTATGAAAATTCATACATACAGTGTATTGAATATATTTTATCAAAATGAAAAGAACTGAACTTCATTAATATACATGTACAAGCATATTAGATAAAACAAAATATCTCAAATATTTCAGTTTAGTACTTGATCTTTTTACCAACTTCAAAAAAAATATCCGAATTTAGTTTAACCGTTTAATCTGTTTTCAGTGTAAGTGAGTAGTTGGGAAGACGAAACTTTATTTTTTAATTTCCTAATATAAGATGAAATTACAGGAGAGTGAAAAGACAACAGGAAAATGACATGACAAATAAATACCACTTTTAAGTAATGATTGTTTGTAGTATATATATTAAAAAAAAAACTTGATTAAGCCAAAGAATTTGAGTTATACAATTATCGAGCTGACCACCCTCCTTTTTTTCAAATAGTTTCAAATGACTGGTTGCTTTCTTTCAAGTGAATTCTTTGCTTGATAAAATCTGAGTTTGCCGCTTTTGAAATCTCTCCATAGTGTAGTATCAGTGATTTATTGTTACAACTGACATCGAGAAGTAAGCCCTCCCCCGTGTGTAGAAGTTCCAAGTTGCATTTGGAATCTCCAAGTAAATCACTTGGAATTCTTCATTTGGAATTTCCGAATCACCATTCGGAGTATTGGAACAACTTTCCAAATGGTTCCGAATGACTTCCATGTTGTTTCCGAATGACTAAAACTCATATTATTTCTTCTACAAATTTCTAGAAATTTCCAAATGACTTCCAAGTTGCTTCCAAATGACTTCCAAATGACTTTATTGATTTAATCAACAAAATAATGCAAGGTTTTCATTGGCTTATTTAAACATGTTATTTAGATAACAAACAACCAGCGATTTGAAAATATATTCATCACAAAAACATTATTCTCCTGGCATCATTTAATGATATATTTATTCAAGGTATTTAGAAGAAAACAAACCTCCCCGGTAAACTACTATCCTGTAAAAACTGTTTTATGAAGTAAAATATCAACTGATCATATGCAAATCAAAAGTCAATACAGGTAAATAAAGGATTTTGCTTGGTTCATGAACTTACAGAGATGATAAAAGTCTGACACGTTTTATTATCATCGAGACCATGTATCGAGGCAATAAATAATTCCAAAATTATTGAAATGCACTTTTCAAGCAGTTTCAGTAAATTAAATTTGAAACTGTCCACTGAGGTTATTGCTTAAATTCCAAGGGAAAATGAAGAAGATACACGTACCATTGGAGGAGTCACACACATAAAAAATGTAAAATATATCCTTTGGATTACTACACAAAAGATTTATCATCCATTCAACGTGATCATGATGCAACTCGGATGCAACACTGTTTAGGTTAGACCGCCCGATTTCAAAATCTATGAGGCTGAGCCCGAGACGAGACCTCGAGCCCGATCAGTTGATAACAATAACATCTGCTCATTAAATATACAGACTAAGTTTAATCTCTGAACTTCCAAATAATTCCATGTAAATTCCAAATTGAGTTAAGATTTTTCCAAATAAAATTTTCCGAATGACAGGGAAGTACTTGGAATTCCGAATGCTTCCAAATACTTCCAAGTAATTCCAGGTTACTTCCGAATGAAACTCGACGGGGAGTTGGAACTTCTACACACGGGCAGAGCTTTGGTAACGATACATACTTGTACACATGTGGTAGTGTTTACGTGTGATATTTAATGACATTGTAAATAATGTTCTTCGTGCATTGTGAAGCATTGGGCAATACTTGAGGTATAGGTCAGGGATAAATGGAGGAGCCCCACGAAACTCTAGTAGAATTGCTAATGTAAAAGTCATGTCTGTTGTCTCATATCGGTGCAATCTATTTCGGGTGTAATTAAGCTAATAATCTCTGGAATTCAAAAGACTTGTAATCTTGAATCAAGTGAAATGCACTTGACGTTACATATTGTTTCATACATAAAACCGTTCGCTTACTCTAAAGCTAATAACTTTTCTTTTAAATCTCTGTGATCCCATTTTTTTTTTATTTCTAACATTTTGTCCTTTAAAAAGTGGTCCAATGGCTTTGACTGCCACCTGAGTTATAACATAACAATTTAGAGGATACATACCAGATTATTTAAAAAACCTGATAGATGGAGTTACAAAATGTATATAACTTTTGTCTCGTTTTTTTTAAATTATTTAATCTATTATTTACAAGTTTACCTCACCATTAAAACTGTGGAAGTGTATTAAAATTTGTATTATATATTAATAATAACTACATCAGGCGCGTAGCATCGTTTTTGAAATTGGGGGGGGGGGGCAGCCAGAGAATTTTTTTTTACTTACCTGAAAAGGTTGATAAGCAAAAAAAACAAGAGGCCCAGGGGCCACAGCGCTCATCTGAGCAGATCAGCTAGGAAAAAGCACATATCAGATCAGAACTGAAAATTAACTAAAGTTGCGGGGGGGGGGGGGGGGCTTGAATTTTAACCCCCCAGGTGATCATGATTTGAACAAACTAGAATCTACACTACCTGATGATGATTCCATATAAATATTACTAATTATGGCTTTGAAGTACTTGAAAGGAAGATTTAAAAAGGTTTCCCTATATATTTCTATGTAAAACTTTGGTCGGCCATTTTGGCCACACCCTTACCCCTGGGTCATGATTTGAACAAACTTGAATCTACACTATCTGAGGATGATTCCACATGAGTTTCATTTTTCCTGGCCCAGTGGTTCTTGAGAAGAAGATTTTTAAAGATTTTTCCTATATATTCCTATGTAAAACTTTGAATGGCCATTTTGGCCTCGCCCTACCCCCGGGGGTCACGATTTGAACAAACTTAAATCTACATTACCTGAGGATGATTCCACATGAGTTTCATCTTTCCCTATCCCAGTGGTTCTTGAGAAGAAGATTTTTAAAGATTTTTCCTATATATTCCTATGAAAAATTTTGATCGGCCATTTTGGCCCCGCCCTTCCCCCTGGGGTCATGACTTGAACAAACCTGAATCTACACTACCTGAGGATGCTTCCACATGAGTTTCATCTTTCCTGGCCCAGTGGTTCTTGAGAAGAAGATTTTTAAAGATTTTTCCTATATATTCCTATGTAAAACTTTGATTGGCCATTTTGGCCCCCCCCCCTACCCCCGGGGGTCATGACTTGAACAAACTTGAATCTACAATACCTGAGGATGATTCCACATGAGTTTCATTTTTCCTGGACCAGTTGTTCTTGAGAAGAAGTTTTTTTTATAGATTTTTCTTATATATTCCTATGTAAAACTTTGATTGGCCATTTTGGCCCCGCCCTACCCCCAGGGTAATGATTTGAACAAACTTGAATCTACACTACCTGAGAATGATTCCACATGAGTTTCATCTTTCCTAGCCCAGTGGTTCTTGAGAAGAAGATTTTTTAACAAGAGGCCCATGGACCACATCGCTCAACTGAGCACTGTGGCTAGGAAAAAGTAGAAATTGATTTATTATTGAAAAGTTTTAAATCCAAAATTGGTCCCATTACAAATCATGGCTTTGCTATATTCTTTAGAAGAAGATTTTTAAAGAATTTTCCTATATATTTCTAATATGTAAAACTTTGGTCAGCCATTATGGCCCCGCCCTAGCCCCGGGGGTCATGATTTGAATAAACTTGGATCTACACTACCTGAGGATGCTTCCATATAAGTTTCATTTTTCCTGGCACAGTGGTTCTTGAGAAGAAGATTTTTAAAGAATTTTCCTATACATTTCTATGTAAAACTTTGGTCGGCCATTGTGGCCCCGCCCTACCTCCTGTGGGGGGGGGAGGGGGGGGCATGATTTGAACAAACCTGAATCTACACTACCTGAGGATCCTTCCATATAAATATGATCAATTATGGCTTTATTATTCTTCAGAAGATTTTTAAAGGATTTTCCTTTATATTTCTATGTAAACATTGGTCGGCTATTGTGGCCCCGCCCTACCCCGGGGGTCATGATTTGAACAAACCTGAATCTACACTACCTGAGGATGTTTCCCCATAAGTTTCATCTTTCCTGGCACAGTGGTTCTTGAGAAGATTTCTAAAACATACCACTAAATTTTTATGAATTCCCAATTATCTCCCCTTGTATGAGGGCGTGGCCCTTCACTTGAACAAACTTGAAACCCCTTTACCCAAGGATGCCTTGTGGCAAGTTTGGTTGAAATTGGCCCAGTGGTTCTTGAGAAGAAGTAGAAAATGTGAAAAGTTTACAGACGGACAGCTAGACATACGGACGACGGACAAAATGTGATCAGTAAAGCTCACTTTAGCCTTTGGCTCAGGTGAGCTAAAAATGCCAATAATTTTTCTCTAATTCATGACTATCTTCCCTTGGAAAAGGGTGTGGCCCTTCATTTGAACAAACTTGAATCCCCTTCATCCAAGGATACGTTGTGGCAAGTTTGGTTGAAATTGGCCCAGAGGTTCTTGAGAAGAAGATGAAAATGTGAAAAGTTTACGACAACGACAACGACGACAGACAACGGACAAATTGTGATCAGAAAAGCTTACTTGAGCCTTTGGCTCAGGTGAGCTTATTAAAACAAGAGGCCCATGGGCCACATCGCTCACCTGAGAAGCTTTGACCATTCTGTTCTTTACTAGATTTCCCCCTTGTAATACATATTGTGACCCCACCCTACCCCACTGATCATAATTTAGACAATTTGAAATCAACACTGACCAAGGATGCTTCCAAATAAGTTTTAGCATTTCAAAGTTTGTCCAATATATTTCTATGTAAAACTTTGATTCCCCATTGTGGCCCTGCACTACTCCCGGGGGGTCATGATTTGAACAATTTAGAATCTACACTACCCCAGAATGCTTCCATATAAGTTTCAGCTTTTCTGGTCCATTGGTTCTTGAGAAGAAGATTTTTAAAGATTTTTCCTATATATTTCTATGTTAAACTTGGATTCCCCATTGTGGCCCCGCCCTACCCCCAGGGTCATGATTTGTACAATTTAGAATCTAAACTACCCCGGGATGCTTCCACATAAGTTTAAGCTTTTCTGGCCCAATTGTTCTTGAGAAGAAGATTTTTAAAGATTTTTCCTATATATTTCTATGTAAAACTTGGATTCCCCATTGTGGCCCCGCCCAATCCCCGGGGGTCATGATTTCAACAATTTAGAATCTAAACTACCCCAGGATGCTTCCACATAAGTTTCAGCTTTTCTGGCCCAATGGTTCTTGAGAAGAAGATTTTTAAAGATTTTTCCTATATATTTCTATGTAAAACTTGGATTCCCCTTTGTGGCCCCGCCCAATCCCTGGGGGTCATGATTTGCACAATTTAGAATCTAAACTACCCCAGGATGCTTCCACATAAGTTTCAGCTTTTCTGGCCCAATGGTTCTTGAGAAGAAGATTTTTAAAGATTTTTCCTATATATTTCTATGTAAAACTTGAATTCCCCATTGTGGCCCCGCCCTACCCCCGGGGGTCATGATTTGAACAATTTAGAATCTAAACTACCCCAGGATGCTTCCACATAAGTTTCAGCTTTTCTGGCCCTATTGTTCTTGAGAAGAAGATTTTTAAAGATTTTTCCTACCCTTACCAAAGTAAAATTATTGCAGCAATATTGCTGCTATATTGCGGCAACATTGCAGCAACACATTTTTGTCACCAGAAACAAGCTTTTTGGGTTAGTGAAATATCACCGCTAGCGGCAACAACTTCTGGTGACATTCTGGCAATACTGCCAGAAAAAATGAAATATCACCGCTAGCTGCAACAACTTCTGGTGACATTCTGGCAATACTGCCAGAAAAAAACTTTCTGGCAACATCTAGGATTACCCATGAGCCATTTGTTGAGCATGCTCAGTCATTTACTTCCTCTTTTTAAATAAAGTGGAGGGAATTCAAAGGCAAGCATGTTTTGCTTCATTACTGACTTGTATCTAGTTGATTAGAGTTGTTAATTGTGTACAGTGGGATTAGTCAAGATGAGTAGTAAGACTGCATATTGCGGAATGACTAGAAAAAAGAATTTTAACAGAATTATAGGAATGTGTACTCTAGCTGTTTCCATATCATCAGACTTGGTGAGTCAAAACCAATATTCTTTTTGAAATGAATGATTCAATGGAGATAAAATTGGAAAAATTATATGTGTTTCAATTAGTGCTTGTGATGCATGCATACTAGACTTGTATGTCTATATATCCTAGAGTAGCAGGAAAAGATGAATTAAAACGTTATTTGAAAATTAATGCAGATGTTGCTGGACATTTTCACAGTGGCATATTAATATTGTTTCTATAAGCATTTTTTAAGCGCCTGTCTCGATGGATCGGGGGTACATATTGTTTTTGTCCTGTCTGTTTGTTTGTAAACTTTAACCTTCACCATTACTTTTGAACATATGAGAGATAAAGATTTCATATTTGGTATGTCTACTCCACTAATTAAGTTCTTTCAAATGACATCAAGGTCAATGACCTTGTGACCTTGACTGTGACCTATATGCTAAAAATAGCTTTTTCGAATATTCATCATAACTTAAAATTAATGAAAGATAGAGACTTTGTATTTAGTATGCATAATTCACTAATTAAGCTTTTTCAAAAGACACCTGAAGGTCAATGACCTTGAGACCTTGGCTGTGACCCACATCCTTAAAATAGATTTTTTGAATCTTGGGACATGAATCTTGAGCCATAAAAGATAGAGAACTTGTATTACGTATGCACCCTTTATTAATTAACCTCTTTCAAATAACACCAAGGTCAATGACCTTGGGACCTTGACTGTGACCATATACTTAAAATAGATTTTTTGAAACTTCGACATAACTTTTGGGTCATAAAAGATGGAGAATTCATATTTGGTATGCATAATTCACTAATTAAACTCTTTCAAGTAACACCAAGGTCAATGACAATTTGACCTTTATTGTGACCCATATGCTAAAAATAGCCATTTTGATCCTCTGCCATAAATTTTGAACTATAAGAGATAGAGACTTCATATTTAGTACGCATATTCCACTAATTAAGTTCTTTCAAATGACACCAAGATCAATGACCTTGTGACCTTGACTGTAACCCATATGCTATAAATAGCTCTTCAAACTTTATTGCCACCAGGCGCACAGTGTTTCACAAACATATCTTGATTTTCATTATGATGATCAACATAATTTTCTATCTGTTCAAAGAATAGCAGAAGTAGCTATTTCTTATTGACCCTGTGGCTTGCTATTGTTTGTTATATTCCTCAGCACAGTTTGTTAATTGTTAGATTGATAGATCATCATTTCTATTAAATACCAATTTATATCTAACTTACATACTAAAAACGATATTGCCGCAATATTGCGGCAATAATGCCGGAAGATGTTTCCAGAAGATCAATATTTGGGTCATGATTTGCAGCAATATTGCCGCAACCCCTTTCTGGCAATGTTGCCGCAAAACTAATTAACATACGAAAAACGATATAGCCGCAATATTGCGGCAATAATGCCGGAAGATGTTGCCAGAAGATCAATATTTGGGTCATGATTTGCAGCAATATTGCCGCAACCCCTTTCTGGCAATATTGCCGCAAAACTAATTAACATACGAAAAACGATATAGCCGCAATATTGCAGCAATGTATTGCCAGAATGTTGCTGCAATATTGCGGCAATAAAGCCAGAAGATGTTGCCAGAAGGTCAATATTTTGGTAAGGGTATAATATATTTCTATGTAAAACTTGGATTCCCCATTTTGGCCCCGCCCTACCCCCGGGGGTCATGATTTGAACAATTTAGAATCTAAACTACCCCAGGATGCTTCCACATAAGTTTTAGCTTTTCTGGCCCAGTGGTTCTTGAGAAGAAGATTTTTAAAGATTTTTCCTATATATTTCTATGTAAAACTTGGATTCCCCATTGTGGCCCCGCCCAATCCCCGGGAGTCATGATTTGAACAATTTAGAATCTACACTACCCCAGGATGTTTCCACATAAGTTTCAGCTTTTCTGGCCGAGTGGTTCTTGAGAAGAAGATTTTTTAATGAACCCACCCTATTTTTGTCTTTTCTTGATTATCTCCCCTTGTTAAGGGATTTGGCCCTTCATTTTAACAATTTAAATTCCCCTTCACCCAAGGATGCTTTGTACCAAGTTTGGTCAAAATTGGCCCAGTGGTTCTTGAGAAGAAGTCGAAAATGTGAAAAGTTTACGGACGGACAGACGGACGGACGGACGGACGGACGGACGACGGACACAATGTGATCAGAAAAGCTCACTTGAGCCTTCGGCTCAGGTGAGCTAAAAAAAAAGGAAAAAGTTGCCCAAAAGTCGAAAATCCTATTTTGTGTTTGGGGGTGGGTGGGGGGTGGGGTGTTCTCTTTTTCTCAGTGTCAACTACTCTCAGTACCAATTCTAATACTACATTTTCCGTACATCTGATTCAATAAAAGTGGGGGGCCAACAAGGCTTTCAATTAACATTTCCTGTAGTATAAGTAAGGTTGGGAAAAAAAGTGTGGGGGGGGGGCCCGCCCCCCTGCCCCCCCCCCCCCCCATTGCTACGCCCCTGTACATGTACAGTGTTGCAAGGTTCTGCCTCCTTTTTAGCTTCCTTAAAGATGTAACTAAATCTAAGAGTGGTCAGTTATCTGCTACATGCTACCGGTACTAGTATAATATAATCAACACAAAAAAGAAAACCCACAAATAAGACTGCAATAGAATCTGAAAGTAAATAGAACTACAAAACCCTAACACCTCAAATGTAACATTTGTTCATGGATATTTTACTATTTTCAATCGAAGCTGTAGTTAAATTCAGTTTTTTGGTGGTAAATGTATTCATACAGTGTCAAAGTACATTGTAATTATTTTTGGATCTCATAATCATGGATACATGTATGATAAATTCCTGGCCCTCTAAATTCAAAAGATTATAAGTTAAATTTAACCCCTCTGCAGTATATCTCGCAAAGTATATGTAGTTCAAAGGTCAGGCTCAAGTGGATTTTAACACTGAAAATTTCAAAAATGTTTAAGACAAACAATCCACATTCTAAATACATGTACATGTAGCACAGACTTACCTCCTAAATGTCAAAAATAAATTATACATATATTATAATTATGTATATCAGCACTGTCAGCTATTTCAAAAAGTAAGTCAAATTATCAAAGACCAAGTTCAAGGACAACAAAGTCAAAAACAAGGGTAAATAATACACAAAAGCTAGTAGTAAATGTACAAGCTATGGACCAGGGACTTTGCTTCTCATAAGCAGACTCTTTGTTTAATACATTGGGGGAAAACAGATGCTCTTTGAAGAACTAAGGCAATATCACTGACTGTATTTCAAAAGAGCCCCAACCTAACTCCTGAATACCTTACCATGGTGCCATGAATTTCACCAAATAATTTGACATTTTAAAAATTACATTAATTGTAATTTCATTAATGCTTTTGCTGACCTTCAGACCCCAGAGGCACATGAGTAATAAAATTCATAATTTTTGTATCCCTCTGCATAGGGATGCTCTCTACCAAAATTTGTTTAATTTGGGTCAGAGAAAAGGCTGAAAATCTTCAACAGTTTATAGTCATATTAACACTGTCCAATTCATCAATTTCTCTGTTTTCCAGTTTACTGGTCCCTACACTAGTCTTCACAAACACTCTATCTTTGACTTCATTTTCTGCACCAATCCTAGCAGATCCTGATTTTTTCTTCTTACAACAATTAAATTTAAACCGAAGTTACTATGCAACAGATAATTTATACATAAAGCAAGAATAAGTTATTTTGATCTACATTTATTATGCTCAACAAACATGACAAACATCAGATGAGTCAACGCACAAAATACAATTATGAGAAAATTAGACTGTCGTCCAATTACTTCTGTAAAAAGTAATTATACATCTAGACTACATGTTTTATTAGATTTATTATGATATTAATAAATCCTTGTTACAGATAAAAAAGTCCTAGGGTCTAATATATGTAAATTAACAGGGTATGTCTTTTAACCACAAGGGACCCCAAGGAATCCCAAGGAACCACAAGGAACCACAAGGAACCCAAGGAACCACAAGGACACCACAAGGAACCACAAGGACACCATATATAACATTAATTACTATAAATATGGTTTATATGCACTTGTAAATTACAAAAAAATGTTTATTAAGTGCAATTAAGACTTGAATTGTCTTAAAAAGGTACACTACTCAGCCAATTACCGTAAGGTAAACAACTAAAAAATCTAAATTGAAATCACTTATTTCAGCTAAATTATGCATGTATAGTTCAGAGTGAGATATTCTATTTTTATGATGTATAAGATGTTTATGTATTAATGTATCCAACTTTATTGTGTATTTCAATACACAAATCAAAAGTCAATACCCATTACCCAAGAAAAACCCTTAATGTCATGTCCCCTGTACCACTAGGATAAGCCAAGGTACCTACAGTGAGAATGAGAATGACATTTCATTCAACTTTTTAAAATTCTAAACATAGTTTAAATGCATTTGTTAATTACAGTTGATAACTGTTTATCAGCTCACCTGAGCCAAAGACTCAAGTAAACTTTTTTGATCACATATACATCTTCTTGATTTCTTGGTTTACGGATTTTTAAAAATCCAAACTTAGTGGTGGTTGGGAGAAATAAAATAAGATTAAATGAAGCTTTTGTGTGTTCATGAAAGAAATGCAAGTCAGAGTCATGTAAGAATATGTACGTTATATTTCTAAGGCATAAAGTTTTGTAAGTTAAATCACCATACATCATGATACATACTGCATAATTTTTAGGATGATTGACTGTTGTATTTTCTTTTTTCCAAGTATTTGTGTATTGAATTAGGTTAAAAACAGATAATGTGCAATGTATAATTAAGAAAAGAACATAAACTGTATTTTTGTTTATTAACACTGAACTGGATGTCATTGAGCTTTCAGATTTATTGGGGTACTTTAGGGTATTATTTGGATACCTAGTGTTTCTTTTGGGGTTCTTGTTATCGTTTTGTTTCTGTATTAAAATATACAGTGAACAGTTGCAATGTTACAGTTACAAAAGTATATAAACCATTTTTAAATTTATAAAGGTCAAATTGCGTGTCCTTAGAGAATATTAGAATATACTGAAAGGAAAAAGAAATGCAGGGTAAACTTTTGAGGTGAATTAAATTGTTTTTTCTTAAAATACTTTTTAGTTTCCTATCTAACTTTTAAAATCATCTTTCAAAAAGATATAAACAAAGTCTCATAAGATTTTGTTTAATTATTCATAAGTTATTGAAGCTCAAATGACGATACCCCCCGAAAGTGAAAATCGAAAACTCTCATTATCTTCAATGTCTATCTCGTGCATCTGTCAGAGTCTTATTCCCTGGCTATATTTAGCATGGGTAACCACGCAAAAAAATAAGTCAAACGGCACGCGCATGCGCCAGTCCCCTGCGAGGTGAAATTCATGATTTCAGGAACTTTTATGAATCGTTCATGAACATTCATGATGTGTTCATGACCGGTTCATGACTGGTTCATAAAGATGGTTCATGAACTTTATTCATGAATATATTCATAAAATGTAGTTCATGAACAAATGATGAATATATATGAATATTGGTTATTTTCATTTTAAAGACAGAAAAAAAATGTAGAGTTCAAGGTATTATGAATGTTCATGAATTGTCAAAATAATTGACAAAAATGATTGACAGAAAACACTCAATATTCTCATAATTTACAACTTTAGCATGCAGATGCAATTGTTGAACAAGCCCCTGGTATAATATATGTTTAATAAAAATTCTTTCACCATCTGAAAAAATAAATCATGAAATCTCTAAACATTTAGTGTTTTTATTTGATTTTAATTAAACAAACACTGCATCACAATTGACAGCATTTTTTTTTAAATTCATTACTTGTGTTTCTTCATAATTTAAAATTAAACAGTTATATTCATCATAATGTGCTTTAATTACTATGTCGTTTTTCATCACACAACTTTGTTCGACCGAATTTTCTCTAACATATCAAACTTTAAACAAGTTGTTGGAAATTGAAACATTCTGGAAAATGAACTTTGTGAGCTTCGTAAAAAAACGTTTTATATTTTTATTAACAACTTTAAAATGAGATCACTTGTCTGTACTGTACCGTATTATTCCTGGATCGAAACGCTACATACATTTCAATTTTAGTGCAGTTAAAATGTCAAAAGTTTCCCTTGCTTCGTGCGTAAATGATAGAGCACAGACTGCATGGTTGTAAAGTATCTATGATCCACATTCGTATTTTGTAGTTTTAATTCTCCTATGCGTCTTCACAGCTCAGAATATTCTGTCTGAGGGCGAGAGATTGTTACTATCATGTCATAGGGGGCCGCCATACTTGCTATACGAAACTAAAAGTCAATACATGTATAATTTATGAAGTAAAAAAATCGAATTCTTCATTGATAAAACTTATTTTGATATAAAATATTGTATTTTCAGTGAAAAGTTATTCAGATAGTGTTTGTAATTTTTTTTAAACAGAAATCTTGGAAATTCGAAACTAAGGTATTTCTTAGCTCTACCGTACATTTTTTGAATAGGCACAAACTTGAAAACGCGCGAGACGTTGGAAGTGGGAATTTGTAGTGTGGAAGAATCAGTATTTGTGATCTATTATTTGCATAATCACTGTGCCGTTTTCGAATTGCATAATTTTATTTCGATCGGGTTCAATATTCTGTTTATACTAATTATGGTAGCCATGCGGTTTGCCTGGCGTTTTGGCTGTGAAGTTTGGTGATGTTGGCCTCCCTAAGGAGTAAGTTTTATATTGTTTTACTTGAATTTATATCTAACTTGATCATCTGTATCTAACAGTATTATGCAATATATTTTATCATGTTTAAATTCTGCAACAACAATGTTTTGTAAAACCGCGCATTTTCAGCATGCGATAGGCATAGGCCTGTTCAGCTCACATGTTAAAGTTACGCATTTAATTTTGAATGATTGCTTATGATTTTGATACTTGATACATGATTTTGATATTTGTAGTTTTTCACCCTCTCACATGGTGTGTCCAATAAACAGTACAGTCACTGATCTTTGTCAACTTTTAAAGAAAATAACAGAATATGAAGAAGAAAGACTATATATAGGATCGATCTACTTCATAACTGGTGAGTGACAAAAAATGGAGACAATCACTGAGTCAGAAATCTGTCTGTAAATGTTACTGTCTATTTGTAAAATAACAACTATTTAAATCACATTAGAATAAATTAATATGTCTTTTTTTAATGCAATTTTTGTCTAACTTTGCTTTGAGTTTGGATCCAACCATTTAACATACATTAATTATAGAATGAGACTCAAAACATTCATAGGCCTGATTGATCTACAAAATGGTGGTCCAAGAAATTAGGCTTAAATTCCACTCAGAATGTTTTAATTTGGAAGTGTCTCTGATGCAAAATTAAATGAGTCTAAAATGCAAGAAAATACTAAAAAGTCTTTAAGTATGTTTTACAATCATGGGTACTTTCAGAAAATCTTTCTTTTTGAAGGAAAAAGAGAAGCAGTTCACAAATGTTGATGAGCAGAAGAGAAGAAACTCTGGCTGCACAAAAATCTGAGCTCTTGAAAAAGAAACAAACAAAAATGAAAATATGAATGATATTCAATCAAAGGATCCAAATGATGAAATTCTGGAAATTCCACATGGAGAGACAGTAAGGATTTTTGAATTGACCATCTCTGCTCGAACTGCTTGAAAGCACTGAAAACTGTTTCCCTGGTGCTGAACAAACTTTTCTCCTAAACTGGAATTAAAAACTGTTCAATTTCTAGCATTAAAACACAATTTGAAACATGCTGAGGAAGGATCCCCCTCTCCTTTTGACCAAGTAAGGTTAAACATTCTGCAAAGAGTTGCATTTGAATTGAATTTTTTTTATACTTTTACCAGGAATGAACTACATTACTCATTTACTATGGTTTAATGTGTCAGATTGTCTATTTTAATTTTTTTAACAAAGATTTTGTTGCCATGGTTGGAAAACAAACAACATTTCTGTAAAATCTTTCAAAATGCTGTATTATAAATCATCTACTGTTACTTTTTTAGCATGACTTCATGCATTTTCATGAATAAACATGAATAATAATATTTCATTTTTTGTTTACGAATAAGCAAGAATATTCATGAATGCTAATTGTTCATGAATTTTATTCATTCATGAACATTCCTGAAAAAATTCATCAAATTATTCATGAATAGTTCATGAAGGTCCTATGAACTTATTGTTGGACATTCTTGAAATGATGAATCTTCATAAATATGACTCTTCATGAATTATTCATGAAAAAAAATATTCATGAATATTCATCAATTTTCTTTCATGAATAAATATTCATGATTTGAAAATGTCCAATAATAAGTTCATAGGATCTTCATGAACATTTCATGAACATTTCATGAATTAAATTCATGAAAAATTCAAGGAAATTCATGAATTATTCATGATCGTCTCGCAGGGGGACTGAGAGGAATACACCAGTAAGTTAACTGGCTCAAAAAACCAAATTGCGGAATTGTTTTCTTTCAAATTTCGTATGAATGTAATGATTATAATCGTCTTCTCTATAAATGGATGTTTTTTTGGTAGTAAGGTGGCGATTTAAGGATACACCAAAGGTTTCAAAAGAGCAAAATTTAATTTGCTTGTAATTCTTTTATTAAAAAAGATAACATATTAAAAGTATATATCATTTGAAAGCTTGTTAAATTGACTATTTATTGATCCTAATTTAAATTTTCATTTTTATCTTATTAAAAAGGTATTAATATTTTAATGTAAATATTTGTGCATTTATATTTTTTAAATCAACTTTTTTGTATTCCACCTCAGTCTCAAAGTCAAAATTTTGCCTCAATGTAGATTAAAGATTGAACTTTAAAACTGTATCTCAGATTTTTGATAAATCTTCTTATTCAAAAGTTACATCCATTTGTCTTTTAATGTTACCAATTTATTAGCCCAATTCTACATTTCCCCCCATAATTCGAGAACTGAGCAAGATATCAAAAATCTGAGATACGGTTTTGTGAACACACATTTGAGACACATTCTGGCCAGTTTTCAGAGAAATTGGTCCATAAATAAGTGAGCTGAATCCTTTGAAATAATACCACCAACTGTCTGTTCTAACTTTACAGTAGAGGGCAAAAACCCATTACACAACAAAGTCTGCCAAAGCTAGAAATATATGACACCTTGGAGATTCAGCTTTGGATACCTGTCACTTATCCATATTTCCTATATGCATATTTACAAGAATGGGAGGTTCTTTTCTTTATTTAGGTGCTTTTAATGAAGTAAAATAGGTTCAATTCTGAATCAGAAAGATTTCCCGGCAAAATGGCAAGAGCTAAGCTCCACCTCCTATTTCATGGTCATTAGTGACCTGTTAGAACTCCTTCCCTAAATCTAGAGCCCCTGTAGTTTAATTACTGATAACCTCTGTGTGGCTAGTGAAGAATTCCCCAAGTGGTCACAGTGATTTATTACTCCTTTCAGGAGCAGGCAGTTACAGACCAAATCAGAAGCTTCAATAACGGCACATTCACATGTGTTAGTGTTTATGTTTAATTATTGTTAAATAATTTGAAAACCACTTAATAATCAGCAAGAATTTTGCATGCATTATAAAGTCAGTGATTGGCATTGTTTTCTTATCCAAAAATCTCAAAATTGACAAAAATCTTGAAAAAAGCCTTTGGTGTATCCTTAAGAAATGACAGGACGAGTAATCAGCTCGTAAGATGGTTCTGTATTGCGTTAACGTCATCGTCACAGTTGATTGAAAATCACTCCAGACTCTCTCTGACAACGGGTAAAATGTTTTATGGGGGAAAATTTACAAGAGACTGCTTAGTAAACCATTGTTGCCTTTTTCATTAATTAGGCAATTCGAAAACAAGACCCCATTGAACTTCCGTAAACTGTGCCAAGATTGCAATAGATTCATCAAGTCTCTTAATATTGAAAAACGCTGTGCATACCTCATATGCATCAAATAATGCTACAAGATTTGTTGACAAACTCGTCGTTATCAAATTGCACGTGTTTGGGGCTTTTTAGAGTTTTCCCTACGCAACGTCATAAATTTTACGGTTGAGTAATTCTGAATACTGATTTTGATGCACAGTAACTAAATTTCCCTTTTGACCAATTTTCGTAATTTTCGGTCATGTGGTAAAGTTTTTATCGAAAATTATGCTACCCTGCGTTTCTTTTTCCTTTCAGTATATTTTTAGGGTACATTTAGATGTCTTTGTGGCAACATAAGGTCATTGTTTGGTTCAATATGCTGGCTTGGTATCATTTTGTTTTGTGTATTGCACAATATGCAATAATCAGTTACTATATATGACATTTATAAATGCAAGTATAAACCAATGTCCATATATATTTACATGTACATTTATTAAAGTTAAATAAGAAGTCATTGAGATTTTCTTAGGGTGCCATAGGGTATTCTTTGGTACCTTTAATGCCTTGCTTATTCTTAAGTTTTATGCGACTTTCCATTGGTTCTGTGTATTGAAATTCACAACTAATAGTTGCAGGATTTTTTTTCTACACCATATAATATATTATCAAATTTCCTGAAAAATATACATGCATAATTGACATGATTGAACTTAATTGTATACGAAGCATATACTACTGGTACTTTAAAATTTTTAACTTGGATACTGCTCTGTTAAATTCAATTAAGATGATTAAAGCTTTAATTTGCCCTTCAAAACATTTTTTTGTAATTTATAAGTGCATATAAACCATATTTAAAGTAATTAATGTTATATATGGTGTCCTTGTGGTTCCTTGTGGTGTCCTTGTGGTTCCTTGGGGTTCCTTGTGGTTAAAAGACGTACCCAAATTAACATGTATGAGAAATGCTTGCGCATGATTTAGTTACATGAATGCGACATAAGTATGATGCAAGGACAGAGGGTATCATGAAATTCTAAGTTTATTTTTAAAGTAAACAGTGCCACCTTGACCTGGGACTTTGGACTTTTGTAACATATATATCAAACTCTGATGGGAACTAATGGACACACGTCACATCATTAAACTTGTATACTTATTAAATTCTGAGGGAAAAACAGGATTTTCCTAGACAACTATGTCATCAACTGAGAATAATATGGCCCTGAAAAGGATCATCCTTTCTGCATAAAATGATTTGTTATGTTTCCATGTGTGCTTGGGAACAAATTCTGCACTTTGTGTTCCCCTATGATGCTAAAGACAACAATCACTTGCAAGCTTATACATGTACTTTATTCCCCACCAGGTATCCCACTTAATTTTCCTTTTGATGATTAGACATTAAAATAGAATAGCCTAAATACGACCGAGAATTAAGATTTTTTTGTATGCATTCTTATGTTAAAATCTGATGGCAATTGTGACCCCTCCCTATTCCCCAGGGTGTAAAGATTTTTAAAATTAAATAAACTTGAGTCTATACCTGAGGGTGCATCCATTTTAAACTTTTTCATTTCAACATGTTCATCCAATTAATTTCTAATAATTTTCAAATTGAAGATTTTTTTTTCATTGCAAATAATTCTCATTCATTAATTTGTAATCATCTCCAATTCGTTTTGAAAAACATTGTCCTGCATTTGACATGTTTGATCAAACTTTAATTCCCTTTCAGAATATTTTCTGGAAAGTTTGGTAATTTTTTGTGTGTGTGTGTGTGGGGGGGGGGGGGAGGGCTTATGTTCCTCATCCTCAAGATGTTAAAAGAATAATTCAAATCAAGCAAGTTAATTGGTCCAGTCATTTTAGATCTTGAAAAGGATGAAAACATGCATGTAAAAAATAAGTTTACATATGGACAAGCAGGTCTATTATAGACAGACGGACACCAAACAAAATAGGATCATAAAATAAATTGAACTGAGTTTAATTGTTGGCTCTGGTGAGCTAAAAACTGGTTAAATTTGGCTCTGCGTGCCATTGCATAATTATATTCGTCACAATGCAAAGTGGGTGGGCATTGAGGAATATTAGAAACATGTCTAGTGAATGGTTCAACTGCATTGATTTCAAGATAAAAGTAATCAGCTCTCCAAGATTAATTAACTGACAAGGCTTGAACAATTGAGCAAGATATGACTCAGCTAGAAGAAAAGCAAATAAAGAAAAAAGAGAGTAAAAAAAAAACACAATGGCACTAATAAACCGTGCAATTTTTTAAACCACTTACCTGCAAAAGAAGAACCAACAATAAGAATGTTATTCCTATTCTCCAACAACCAAACACATTTCTTTTGCCTATAAAATAAAATGAAATTTAAGACTATATGCTTGTTACATGAACTTATCAATAATGTAAATTTATGATCATGAATTGATTTAAATGATTATTACTGCACTGATCAACAAAGTATGAAGTCCGTATCTGTTAACTACTTTCATAATTCACATTAAACCTACCAGTAATAATTTTTGTCTCAATAAATTGCAAATGTTTATAATGTGTTATAATTTGTTCCATTGATTTTAAGGATCCAAAATCAGTCAGTAAGAATTTTTCAATTGAAAATCAAAGATACACAGCGTATTTAATAAATTGATACTTTATCTTAATAGTATCAGTGATTATAATCTGATCATCAATGACTTTTGGGTACACATGAACATGCATCATGGTTTGGTAGTGGGTACAACACTTGCATCAGCATTGAATGCAACGTACAGAATCTATAACCAACATTATAGTACTATTAGTAAGTATACCTAATTGTATACATTGGTATAAGTAGATTTGATTCATCTATAAATAAGGTCATTTGGTCAAAAACTATATCTGTATTGCCAATTGTAAAAATGTTGAAAACACAATGTCACAGGGTGACAGTTACTTGTTTTTATTCTATTTAGTATAATTATTTAGTACAGCTGGTATAGTAAGTCAGTATAGTAGATAGCTGTAGTAAATTCCTTTATTCATTCATTCATATCTGGTCATTCATTGTCATCGTGTTTGTATTGTATTCTTGTTTGTCCGGTGTTCCGTGTCACGTGAGTGTTTGGTTGTCACGTGATTGTCTTGTGGTTTATTATTATCCTAGGTGTGAGTTGTAGAACCAGTATGTATGGGGTGACGTGGTAGTTATGTACGCATGTGTGAGTCCTGGTATATATACTTATGCACGGACTATTCCTTTTTAATCTTGACGATACATTGACGATAGTTTGGATGTTCTCCTGCGAGAAATCCACATGAGCAGTTTAACTAAGAAATTCCTTACGGAACCTTAGTACCATGGTGTAACTGGTAAGAGTAAATTAGTACTAAATCTTATTCTGATTTTAAACTATTCTAATTAAATATATATTAGTGTGTGTGAATTTGTACGAGTGTGTCATTTTCACCTTCATTCGTACGTACGTTTGTACTTCATTACTTCATTTATCATCGTTCCTGCAAATATTGTCATCCAATAAATATATGAACCTTTATTGAGGAACTGTGTTGCATTATTATTCCCTGAGATTGGGAGACCCTTGACAATGGCGCCCAACGCTGGTTTAATTTAGGAACCAGGCTGAATCCTAAGAAGAACGTCTTTGAACTGTTGAAGGTGACCAGGCTATTTCTACAAGATTACTAACGAACTACAAGTAAGCAATTTTCAGAGGAAAAAGTGCTTTGTGTGGTGAAAATTGTGAAAATTATTCTTCAGTGTGTGGTAATTAATGAAACAGAGCTCTACATAATATCTATTCAATTCGGAGAAACACTGAACTCCCGTGCCGGCAGTTACGAGCCACTCAGGGACTATTTTTACCCCAAGCGTTTCGAAGCAGTGTGGCGTCACAGCCATTCATGGATACCTCGTGGACGGTGTAGCCGAGACGAGAGATGTTTTGGTTATTATCGATTCAAATAACATTCGTGTCAAGAACTGTGTGTGCTTCCCATTAACGGATAGACGCGCCCTAGTCTTGGACGACCTGGAAATCGTGGTTAAAGAGAGGGAGAATGTCACAGGTAATCGGGATACAACTGTAGTATTAGTGTGTATATAGATTTAACATGTTGTTTTTACGTTATGTTTTTATTTTCATCTTGGATAGAACTACTATGATTTAACTTAAGATTTCACTTACAGTGACTTAGTTAATTATGTGTGGAGTGTATTGTAGTTCATAATTTTATGATTAGTTATTAAGTCTTATTATTTGATAGTTACTTAGTGTTGATAAGACTTAAGTTAGTTGTAGATAAGTATAGTAGAGTAAGTATTCTCTTTAAGAAATGTCAGGAGACATTTTATTAAAGAGAGGGAGAATATCACAGGGTGACAGTTACTTGTTTTTATTTTATTTAGTATAATATTTAGTATTATTATTCCCTGAGATTGGGAGACCCTTGACAATGGCGCCCAACGCTGGTTTAATTTAGGAACCAGGTTGAATCCTAAGAAGAACGTCTTTGAACTGTTGAA
>NW_026928045.1:0-32468 GCF_032062105.1 Saccostrea cuccullata | reverse complement strand
CAAACGATGAGTAGTACCAGGTAGCGCTTTAACAGACTGGAGATCACTTGATTGATTCCTGTTTTTATCTACATAGTCCACTGTGGGACAGGGCATAAAACACGGACCCCCTGATATTCCAGAGATGGGACAAATTTCGTAAAAAGAGAAACCATTTTTAGTCTACCGGTAAAATCCGCCTTTAGCTCAAAGAATGGACCCGATAGACGGACACACTGTAGTCAAACTTTGTATAAAATGGTTAACATTTGGAAATTAAAAAAAACCAAACAAACAAACGATCCAATGATAGGTTATTTTTGTTCTAGAAGTTCATTTTAACCACTAAAGAGTTTACCAAATACTGACCTTTCACGAAATTGTCTAAATTTATCTAACGTCAACATACCTGTTCGTTACCTATATCGGATAGAAGACTGATTGTACCCGGAGAATTGAAAAACGTTAACTATATATATATGGATATAGATGGAAAAAAATAAAACACTTCTTGTAAATATTCCTGTAAAATATACTGCATTAATCTATACAGATCGTAACATTCAACGACCTTGAATAAGAAAGGGTGTGTTTGAAACAAAAAGCAACACTTTATGAAGAGTTTATTGAACGGTTGGGATCTCACTAATGCAATGCTTAGCCTCGCTATATCGCATGCACCAAACCAAACTGGTGTCTGCTTCAGTTGCAATAGAGGCTGTTGCATTACAGCCAATTGCAAATATGCGCATTTATGTTCTCTTTGAAAAGGAAAGCACCCTAAATCGAGTTGTGCAAAAATGATACTTTTCGTACCTCAAAGACCTCAAACAGCACCGCTGCAACCAATAAAGGTCAAAAACTTTCAAATAGCAAATTCCGCTATAAACACTGAAGCTTTGAACAATTCTCTTACAAGTTATCCGAATTTAGAAGTAGCAAAAGAACTTATGAATGGTTTTCAATTTGGTTTTCGATTGCATTAGCGGGGTCCTCGAGAAAAAACAGAAGCACCTAATTTACCCTTTTTTTAATAAACATGCAGATGTCGCTAGAGATAACATCAAAAAAAGAAATTGACAAAGGACGGATGGCTGAACCATTTAAATCACGACCTATGTCAATATGCCACCGGGAGTAGTGCCTAAGAAAGCGGAGGGGGAATTCAGGGTAATTCACCACCTCTCCTACCCTACCAATAACTCACACTACTAAGTCAAAAACGTACTGACATTCCCATTTTTTACTGACAAACTTAGAAAATTACTGACAATGTGCTGTCGTTACTGTAAAACTTAGACAATTACTGACCTTTTTACTGTCGGTACTGATAAACTTAGAAAAGTGCTGACAATCTTAGTCGATGCTGAAAAACTTAGACAATTACTGACCCGTTTACTGTCTCTGCTGAAAAACTTAGACAAGTGCTGACATTTACTGATAATTACTGTCCCTATTGTTCTCGCTCTCGGGAAGGCTGCAGTGGTGTGGAATTGATTGAATTTTTATTTTAACATAGATTATTATTTTATTAATTTGTTTTTTTATATAATTTTTAACTATGTCCAGATGATGTCTTTGAAAAAAAAAGCTCATTTGATCGATTTATAGAAAATTGATTTGTAAAAAAATATTTTCAAGAGAAGGGATAAAATTTCAAAACCTTCAAAAAGATAAGCAATAAAAAAAAATCTTCGTTTAGTAGTGAGAAATGAAATTTTACAGAGGTCTTTTCCTTTTTAAAATGAGACAATGTTATTACATGACATGCATTTTATAATATTTCTTTAAATTAACATTAACTCCCTGACTTTCTTTAATATTAATTTAAAGAATTCAACTGTTAGACTTCATGTGTTTTATTCAATTTTAATTTGAATTATTTTAATTAGTTTGAATAATTTTAATAAACTAATAGCGCGCGATGAGGCCGTGGGTGCCCTCTTTTGAGGAAAGGTGTTTTTAAAGTTTTCATATTATGTAAAATTTTTAATTATGTGGGGGCCGCCCACATTTGTTTTTGTGCAGTCAAACATACCCGAATCCAAGCATTTGCAATTAGAAACCACTGGACAATTCAAAGACAGACGGGTGATTTAAATATTTTTTTATTTTATTTATTGGGCAGGGGGAGGGGGGCCTGGATTGATCATTGATCCTTTGACATTCGTTGATTTAGTTACTGTCCAGAGGCGAAGCATCGTTTTTGAAAGTGGGGGGGGGGGCAGCCAGAGAAATTTTTTTTTACTTACCTGTAAAAGTTGACAAGCAAAAAAAAAAAAAAAAAAGGAAAAGGTAAAGGTTGTAGTGTCAACTACTTTTAGTACCAATTTCAATACTACATTTTATATACATCACTAAAAGTGAGGGGGCGAAACAGGCTTTCAATTATCATTTCTCATAGTATAAGTAAGGTTGGGAAAAAAAGTGGGGGGCCAGGCCCCCCCCCCTACCCCCCCCCCCCCGTAGCTACGCCCCTGCTGTCGACATTATTCTTTTTAAATAATGTACATCTTTTAGCTGATTCTCGAATCTGGATTTTCTCGAACCCCACCTGAAAGTGTTATTTTAATTCAAATGCATGTAAAACTATGACATTTTATATTATCACCATTTGTCTATGCATACTCCTGAAACAAAACTTTGATAGAAATTAATATCAATGTTCTTTCCAATAAGAGTGTCGGTAGACGTTCACATGGATCTAGTTTCTTTTCAAATTAAAATGGGGGGGGGGGGTGGGGGGCACGTGCGAACTAAATGTAGAACGATGAAAATGTATACTTATTTATTTTACTAAAGTAGAACACACAATTAATACTGTCGTGTTTAAGTTTGTACTCATTTTTTTCTGTTTAGATAAAAAAAATTAATTAATTTAATTAAATATAATAAATTAACTTAATAAATCGACGTTTCATAGCTTTGTTCGGTATCGAAACCAGTATCATGATTTTACAGTAACACTGTGCTTTTTATTCGTTAAAAATTATTCAAGTTGTTTAGCTGGTATCCAGCCGAATTACATAATCATTCAACATACAATCGGAAACTTGGTGAAGCACCTGTGTGTAAAAGAAATCGCCTGAGGCGATCCGAGTGTGTACGGTAGCGGGTAAAGAAGACAATAGGTGTCACTGCAGCATTATACAGAAGATCACTCGCTGGATTTCACTGGAAGTTAGTTACGCAACATTACGGCGACAGGTAGACTCTTCTTCAAGACAGTCTGAATTTGAGAAATTCAACACCAACACATACGTAATATAAATGATTATGCAATCTAAAAACCTTCAACCTCTTCTTAGATTAAATAAATATTTTTTTTTTTAATAAACCGACTTAAGAAAAAATTAACGATTAATGAAAAAAGAAGATTGATGTAAAAACCAACCGGGGAAAGGCACAAATTGTTTAAAGATTTAAGCAAAAATAAATATATGAGAAGGGATACATTACATCCAAAGTTTTGTAAAAATTACTGGTTCCTAATATTTTTATGTTAAGTCGTGTTAGTGTGTGTGTGGGACAGTTGAGTGAGGAACTTGTTTGATTATCAAATCAAGTAAAAAATAGTTCATAGTATATTTCCTCAACTTTTTATCAGTAATTAAGAATAATTAAAAATCAAACACAATTTATATGCAGAATATTATGACAGTAAAAAAAAAAAAACAGCCGGAGTTTAACTATATTTTAAACTTTGCCTGGGTCGATATTGATTTTTTGGAGAGAGAGAGAGGGGGGGAGAGAGGAGGGAGAGAAAGAGAGAGATGAATGGTTACTCAACACGGACGATAATGGGCACTTACAGTTAGCGAATAATCTTACTCTTATGAAAAGGAAAGATGTTAAGGAAACATGAATCAAATAAATAATGATTACGGGTATGAATTGATCAAATGGACAAAGAAATTTGCATCATTCAAAAAACTTGCACATTTTTATAAAATTCATATTCAAATGCCGGTGTACTAGATATTTTTTCATGTATCGTGTGTGTAAGGGGGGGGGGGGGGGGTTATACATGTATGCTACAGGGTTCGAAATAAATATTTGTGAGCACTGGTTCGACGGACTAATGACTTCCAATTTCACTACTTCGTAAAATAGTTTACTAGACAAGTCCGCCCTCTACCTTTTTATTACGTTAACATCATAACACCCCCTACGCCTACCTACATGTACTTTAATGAGATGAAAATTAATTTCAGCACATAAAATTAAATTGATTCCAATTCACCGATAGCTACAGAAGGAAATAGGAAGTTATGAAACATGTAATATTTTTTTTTAAAATTGAATCATGATTAAAAAATACTTAAAAAATTAAGTTAAAAAACTAAATAGTGATCTAGCCCCCTCGGCAATGTTAAGAAACGGAGCACTTGTCAAGTATTAAACTGTTAAAATAACTTAAAGTGTCAATACTGTTTGTATCTTTAAGAGAGAGAGAGAGGGAGGGAGAGAAAGAAGAAAAATATTGGAGAAAAATGGTGCTACTGCTAATATTAGTCTTACCGCTGACCTAGTAAATATAAATATTTTCCGTAAGATACTATAATTGCTAGTACATGAATTTTTATTACTAGTCTGATAATTATTTATTAGTCTCGGACTTACAGATATTGAGTACTTATGAACCCTGTGTAATCGATCAACCAACCATTCATTTAGATATAATGTTTTAAGTGACAAAATTAACAAGGCATAGTACAAGTTTATATATTGAACACTGCACTGTTCAATAGGGGAACTCCCGTATGAGCACATGAAACCGGAAATCTTAAACAGGGGTATATATACTCAACAAAAAAAGAAACGCATATTGTTTTACTCGTCAAAGAAATTTTTAAAAATGTACATGGAACAACTATCTTTATATCAATGGATACCTGTGACCTATTTAAAGGACAACATGGGGTTTTAAAACCGAAGGGTTGAATTATCTCCCTTGATTAAACATATTTATGAAAGTGGTGTTTTTCATGATTTCTTCTAAATCGGATGTCTATTTTCGTTGATAATTTGGAGTTAGAGAAACTATTAACACCCCTATTAAACCCATATTTAAGATTTAATTGCAGTGTTGATGCTGCAATGCTACGCCGAAACAAAGATGAACACAACCAGGCTAACTATGATACTAAACGGAGCTATGCAACAGGAAGTTGCAACTGCAGTTGGAATACATTAATGGGCTTTGCAACCGTTAAACTAACGTCGGAAGACCAAGAATTGGCCATCCGCAGGTAACCACACCCAGGGAGGACCGTTAGACCCCATCCCCCCTTCAGCACCCCAAGTGATTCAGAACTTCCTATAAAACTGCTGCTACAATTTCTGGATGAAAGAATCAGCATAAAAAAGCATAAATTGTTTGCAAAAGACTAAGAGGAGCTGGTATTCGTGCACGACATCCGTTGATTGGAAATCCGTCAGCGCTTAGACGTCGCAAAGGACGTATCGATTGGTTTAGACGGTATGCCGCTAGAATTTGGAGGCGTCGACAAGGACATAAACTTCACTTTTCTAGTCGCAAACCAGGATATGTTTAAATTTTATCAAAGCCCTCTAAAATTACTTTTAAAAAATAAGGATTAAACTGAAAACTTAGATTATCACGTTTAATCTGAATATGCGTTTCTTTTTTTGTTGAGTATAATTGTAGCGGACAGTATATAGGGAACTTATACTGCTTCGCTAGTGAGCTAACTTTTCTGGTGATGCGGTAGAGTCTCCCTCTATTTCAGGCAAGTTAAGCAACGGCGAGCCTGTTTAACCCTTGGATGGGTGACCGCTTCAAGTTACATAATTCTACGACTTGTACAGATATGTCCGAGAACATTAGGAAACTGAATTATCTATCAGTAATTATTCAATATTTAGAAGATTATTTTCCTTTTTTAACGAGAGACATCTGTCCTGTTTGTGAAAAGAAAATTGATACAACTTTCCGATCGTGAAAACGGGGGGGGGGGGACTTTACATTGAAGTCAGATATCTGTCTGCAAAGAAATAAATAGATGAAAACTAACTTGATGATTAATTAATTTTAATTCTTTAATTGAACAGGGATAGATATATTCAACAAATAAATTTAAACTTGATTTACACATAGTTAATTTTAATTCATATTCTGAATTATTTTACAGATAACAATAATATTTAGATTAAAAAAAAACTGCCAGGGATTTTTTTTTTCATCAAAAATTAAAATAAGACTGTTTTTTTTAATGCAAAGTATAACACACAGTCATTTTCACACCACTGCAGCCTCCCCGAGAGCGAGAACAAAAGGGACAGTAATTATCACTAAATGTCAGCACTTGTCTAAGTTTTTCAGCAGGGACAGTAAACGGGTCAGTAATTGTCTAAGTTTTTCAGCACCGACTAAGATTGTCAGCACTTTTCTAAGTTTATCAGCACCGGCAGTAAAAGGGTCAGTAATTGTCTAAGTTTTTCAGTAACGACAGCACATTGTCAGTAAATGTCTAAGTTTATCAGTAAAAAATGGGAATGTCAGTACGTTTCTGACTTAGTAGTGTCAGTCAACGACTTTATTACAAAGAGCTTCGTTCGGTCAATTAAACAAAATTTGTCGAGGCCAATAGCATGGTTTAACGTTTAGGGCGTGGATTTTACCTAGTCAGATCGGATATCAAAAGCGCTTTTACATTTATGCCTACTTGGCCCGGTATTTTTGAGCTTCTGGGTTTCAAGTTCGACGGCTGTTATTATTTTGACAAATGCCTCCCCTTTGGGTATTCTATATCTTGTGCTACATTCGAAAAAGAAGTCGGTTCACTTTATGCATAAAATGGCCCTGTAGATATATCAATTGATTGATTAACACTTGATTGTTCATTTGAAGCATTAAAATAAAATAGAGACTTCATGTTATTATGTCCTATTAAAAATTTTCTCCTAAACGTCCAGGTCTCGGAGAACTGGCTTTATGAAATTGCAATGTTCTTGAATTTTTAGGTAAACAGGTATAATTGAATACTTTCAGTGAAGAAAAATAATATGAGCTCACTCTCTGATCTAAAAAAAACATGTATTTTAATCCTTAGAGATAGTTCTATCATTTACTAGTTGCATATTTTAGATCAGAGGTTGCGCTCTATATTAAATATAAAAAATTAAACTTAGAAAAGTGCTGACAATCTTAGTCGGTGCTGAAAAACTTAGACAATTACTGACCCTTTATTGTCCCTGCTGAAAAACTTAGACAAGTGCTGACATTTACTGATAATTACTGTTCCTATTGTTCAAGCTCTCGGGGAGGCTGCAGTGGTGTGAAAATGACTGTGTGTTATATTCTGCATTTTAAAACAGTCTTATTTTAATTGTTGATGAAAAAAAAATCCCAGGCAGTTATTATTTTTTTTAATTTAAATATTATTGATATCTGTAAAATAATTCAGAATGTGATTTGAAATTAACCATGTGTAAATAAAGTTTTAATTTATGTGTTGAATATATTTATCCCTATTAAATTAAAGAATCAAAAAATTATAGTTAATCATCAAGTTAGTTTTCATCTATTTATTTCTTTGCAGACAGATATCTGATTTTAATGTAGAGTCCTCCCCCCCCTGTTTTCACGATCGGAAAGTTGTATCGATTTTCTTTTCACAAACATAACAGATGTCTCTTGTTAAAAAAAGGAAATTTTCTAAGTATTGAATAATTAATGATAGTAATTCAGTTTCCTAATGTTCTCGGACATCTGTACAAGTCACATGATTATATACCCCTGTTTAGGATTTCCGGTCTCAAACGGGAGTTCCCCTGTTGAACAGTACAGTGTTCCATATATAAACTTGTATATGTACTATGCCTTGTTAATTTTGTCACTTAAGGGTACTTACCACAAACAAAAATTGGATGCGCGGGTTGATATATATTTTTTGACTGATTTTGATTTGTAATGACATAAATAATAAATCCCTGAAATATAAAGAAATCGTAGGTTTTCCTTGGTGCTTAAATTTGAGATTTTATTTTGCCTTCTATATAATTTCATACAAAATTTTGCACAATTTTTTAACTTTATGACAAAATCTTATAAAATTCTCCCACTCTACTTGGTAAACATTATTCAGGTTGTCAATTTAAATGTAAATCTATGAGAAATAATGCTGATTTCTGAAAAAAGTTTGTTTGTGTTATTTATCCTTAAAACATGATATCTAAATGAATGGTTGGTTGATCGCTTACGCAGGGTTCATAAGTACCCAATGTCTTTAAGTCCGAGACCAATAAATATTTATCAGACAAGTAATAAAAATTCATGTACTAGCAATTATAGTAATCGTACGGAAAATATTTATATTTACTAGGTCAGCGGTAAGACTAATATTTCCAGTAGGACCATTTTTCTCCAATATTTTTCTTCTCTCTCTCTCCCTCTCCCTCACTCTCTCTCTCTCTCTCTCAAAGATACAAACAGTATTGACACTTTAAATTACTTGACAAGTGCTCCGTTTATTCACATTGCCGGGGGGGGGGGGGGGTCAGATCACTATTTAGTTTTAAAATCAATCTTGAAGTATTTTTTAATCATGATTCAATTTAAACAAAAATATTACACGTTTCATAACTTCCATTTCCCCCTGTAATTATCGGTGAATTTGAATTAATTTAATTTTATATGCCGAAATTACTAGTAAGTCTCATCTCATTTAATTAGGTAGGCGTAGGGGGTGTTATGATGTTAAAGACCGAGGTTTTCAACCGTACGGTTTTCCTCAGGTAAGTTTGATGTGGGGTGGAGCTTAATCGAAGCGGCTGAGAAGCCCCGAGGGAACGACGCTGACTTGTGTATACTACCTATATACACAGGATGTTACCTGAGTGTATTACCTGCATGCGTTTTCCTACGATATTGTAAAACGAAGCCGTTATTTCCATGTGTAGCTCAGTTGAAATGCATGAAATAAATCATGTTTTTTGCGGACAGAATCCTTCTCATATTCTTTCTTTTAAAATTAATATTCTTTTAATACCCCCGTAATTCTACAATTCTTTCTTTTAGAATTAATATCTTAAATAATTCGACAATTTCGATATACTGCGTGTTTGTTAATCAAATGTTATAAAGAATATACACGTAGCACAAAAATCTGTCGTTATAATCTGGCGACAAAAAGGGAAGTAATTCAAATTACACGTCGTGTACGCAAAACGAAAAGAGAAAGTGGGTGATAATTAAGTCTCTCGGTAAATAACAATTAAACTTAAAACCGATGTTTTGAGAATAAATTGTTCAGAAATATAATCGTCTAAATCAATATTTTTTAAGATAAACCCATAAGGCATGGTCAGTAAATATGGCCAGGGGTTCGAACAGGAGATGATTCCCTGACAGCTAGGCCTATAGGTGAAACGGGAACGGAATCATCAGCATCATACATATTTCTTTCGGGATTCATAATTTTAAATATTAATTAAATGCAAAGCAAGATGCTATTATAATCTCTTCTAAAACTGGTTAACTATAACTAACTTTATCACCATGTCTCGAGGAATTAGCGACATGTACAAATTTGTCTTATAAATAAATATAATTTTCACTTGACTCCTGAACAATGTAAACAGTCACAATGTTGCCATCCTTGTTTTAAAAAATACATGTAATTTTATTTAATTCCATGATACAAGCTTCAAACGCGGGTCAGTTTATTTTGTTCATTATGGAGGAATAAATATGCGTTAACCCGTGCTTTGAGAAATTAAAATGATCGATTGTAATTGTGAATGAAAGGAAAACCCCTATCAAAATTGAAATTATAAAATATAGGCATTATTTTTCTGATCATTTATTTGATTATTTGATGGATTAATTATACTTATGCCATATTCTTATGAATTAAACAAGAACGCTTTACCTGCTTCTTTATCACGTTGGCATATGATGCGGTAAGCATCAAAAGCCTGAATGTTAATTCGATGGTCTGTACGATCTCCAGACAAGGTACACAAGATATACACAACGACAGCAAAATAAAAGTCAATCAATTCAAAGTATCCAATGAAAGGCTTAATTTCAGATGATTGACAGGGCTTCTAAGACCAGGTAAATTTGAGGGAGGTGCTTATTTCCTCCCCCTTTAACATAATAATAAAGCAGAAGGCGGACTTGTCTAGTAAAATATTGTACGAAGTAGTGAAAATTGGAAGTCATTATTCCTTCGAACCAGTGCTCACAAATATTTATTTCGAACCCTCTTGCATACATGTATAACTATTAGGAACCAGTATTTTTTTTACAAAATTTGGATGTAATGTTTACCTTCTCATGAATTTATTTTTGCTTAAATCTTTAACAAGTTTGTGCTTTTCCCCGGTTGGTTTTCACATCATTCTTCTTTTTCATTAATCGTTAATTTTATCTTACGTCGGTATATTCAAAAAAAATTATTTATTTAATCTAAGAAGAGGTTGAAGAATCGTATATTGCATATTCATATTATGTATGTGTTGGTGTTGAATTTCTCAAATTGAAGCTTTGTTGAAGAAGAGTCTACCTGTCGACGAAATGTTTTGTAACTAACTTCCAGTGAAATTCGGCGAGTGCTCTTTTGTAAAATGCAGCAGTTGACACCTATTGTCTTCTTTACCCGCTACCGTACACACTCGGATTGCCTCGGGCAATTTCTTCTACACACAGGTGCTTCAGAGAGTTTCCAATGGTATGTTGAAAGATTATGTAATTCGGCTGGATACCAGCTAAACGACTTGAATAATTTTGGACGAATAAAAAGCACAGTGTTACTGTAAAATCATGATACTGTTTTCGATACCGAACAAAGCTATGAAACGTCGATTTAATAAGTTAATTAAATTTATTTTATTTTTTCTTACCTAGACAGATAAAAAAGAGTACAAACTTAAACACGACAGTATTGTGTGTTCTACTTTAGTAAAAGAAATAAATACATGTTCATCGTTCTACATTTAGTTCGCACGTGTCCCCCTCCCCGATTAAAATTTGAAAAGACACTAGATGCATGCAAAGTTTTGTTTCAGGAGTATGCATATACAAATAATGATAATATAAAATGTCATAGTTTTACATGTACCTGATATTTTAATTAAAATAACACTTTCAGGTGGTGATCCAGAAAATTCAGATTCGAAAATCAGCTAAAAGATGCACATTGTTACAAAAGAATAATGAGGACAGTAACTAAATCAATGAATGTCAAAGGATCAATGATCAATGCTGGCCCGTAGCCCACCTCCCCTGCCCAATAAAAAAATAAAAAGTCTTTTTTATGCCCCCGTAAACGAAGTTTCGGGGGCATATAGTTTTTTTCGTGTATGTCTCTCTGTCTCTCTGTCTGTCTCTCTGTTTGTCCGCAGAAACTTTAACCTTGCCCATAACTTTTGATTTAGTGGAGCTAGGACTTTCATATTTCATATGTGTATTCCTTGTGACAAGGCCTTTCTTTGGGTACCGCCAAATTTGACCTTTTGACCTTGACCTTGGAGTTTGACCCACTTTCACATGAAAATTTAAAAATTTTACTTTGGCCATATCTTTTGAACAGTAGACACCAGGACATTTATACTTCACAAATGCAAACGTTTGTTAAAAGACTTTTCACTGGATACCAACAACCTTGACCCTTTGACTTTGAACTTGTAGATTTCCTTACTTGTGAAAAAACTTTAACCTTGGCCATAACTTTTGAACGGTAAGGGATAGGCCTGGGCCTTCATACTTCATATATGTAATCCTTGTGAGAAGACCCTTCATTGGATACCAAGAACTTTGACCCTTTGACCTTGACCTTTGAGATGGACCTACTTGAAGAAAAGCAAACCTTGACCATAACTTTTAAAGAGTTAGGGCTAGTGCTTGCATGCTTTACATATTTGATCCTTATGACAAGACCTTTCATTTGTAACAATAACTTTGACCCTTTGACCTTGACCTTGGAGTTTGTCCTATTTTTTAAGAAATTGAACGTTGACCATAACTTCTGAACGGTTAGGGTTAGGGCTTTCATGCTCTACATAAGTATTTTTTGTGGCAAGACCTTTCATTTGATGCTAATTACATTGACCTTTTGACCTTGGAGAATTTTGTACTTATTTAAAACTTTAATACTAGCTTACTTTCAAATTTCACAATTGTTTTCCAATGAGAATACCCTACTACCAATTAACTAAATTTGCATTTAAGAAAAGCTTAATCTTTGCTATGTTGCCATACGGGGGCATCAGTGTTTTACAAACACATCTTGTTTAATTTAAATCTCCCGTCTCTCTTTTGTTTTTTCATGCAAATGCTTGGATTCGGGTATGTTTGCACAAAAAAAATTTGGCGACCTCCACACAACTAAACATTTTACATGATATAAAAACTATAACAAAGTTAACGCCTTCCTTCCCCCACGGCCTCACCGCACGCTATGAGTTTATTAAAATTTTTGAAACTAATTCAAATAAATTAAATTAGAATTGAAGAAAACACACCTTACCTAACAGTTTATTTCTTTAAATTAATATTAAAGAAAGTCAGGTAGTTAATTTTAATTAAGAAAATATAAAATGCATATCATATAATAACAATGTTTTATTATAAAAAGGAAAAGACCTCTGCAAAATTTCATATCTCACTACTAAACGAAGATTTTTATGGTTTTTTTTAATTGCTTATATTTTTGAAGGTTTTAAGTACCAGTCAACATAAAAATCAGACAAAGGGTGATATATGAGGGTTCTCAGAATTTGATTATTTTTCACTCATAGATTTATTTTGAAGTATGAACAATGTATGTAAAATGAAAAATGTTTTGAGTCATGGTAACCATGGAAACCCGGCCAAAGAAATTTCCTTAGCAAACGGCGGATTTTTCAGTGTTGAAGGACAAAAAATCGCCCATCTCTGAGGCTTAAAATAACACGAAAATACCATGAGAATAATTCTTACTTATGGGTGTAATAAAGATACACATTTATTGTGTTCTAATAATGTAACAAAAAATATTTTGGTCTTAAGTCAGTTCTGTGGTAGACATTGGAAGGTACACATGTTTTACAAGTTTTGCTGATTCAGCAATTTTCGTGATTTTGGCAATATTCAAGGCCAAATTTTAAAAAATGGCCAGATTAATACAGTTGTTGCATGTATCTCACATAAAAGCAGAGATATTTCTCTTTTAGAATTTGAAGTCAAATCCATGGGCTCTTTTTAAAATCGAATCTGTTGCCTAGCAACAAAAATGGGCTTTTTGATGCATAAAATGAGAAACAATGTAAAAAGTTTACGGAAAAATCAAATTAATGGTTATTTATGATAAACGAGATACAAATTTAAAAATAGTATAATTAAATTCGGTCTCCCTAGCACATTACTGAATATTGCATAATTCTTTATCTCCATAGCAACGACAGGTTCTCCATAGCAACAAGGCAAAGAAAGATAATTTTGGCGTGTATTCGTGTAATCTTATTAAGACTTATTCAAAATAAGTTAGAAAATTCTGGTTCAGCAAAATTGACAATGAAATGTTGGTTTTATTATTGTTATTTTTTTTTGGGTACTCAATCAACCCATATGGCAAGGATTCCGTGTACATGACAACCAAAGTTACTATGTCTCCTGTAAAACAGATTTGACTTTGGGATTGTATTGTTTGTCATGGAATTGGATATTCAAGTAACATGCTGATTATTGCATGGTGATAGTTCGGAAAGACTTTAAAATGTTATATCAAGTTATTGAATATTGTTCAATGACTTGTTTCCATAACAACAACACCACTCCCCTAGCAACGACACAAAGAAAGTTTGACGCATATTCATGTTACCTGTAAATCTTTATCTAAATCACGTCATGAAGAAAAAAATTATGTTGAAATGTTTGTTTTTCGAAAGTATTTTTAAACTCATTTAATCCATAACAACTATTTCTAGCACATAGCAAACAATGTTACATTTTCAGTATGGGATACTCTGTAGTCGTTATTCATAATATTGAAAGATTAGGCACTCGTCACAGATTTCTCAGAAAGTATTACAATGTATGAATTAATTCCTTATAAAAATAATAGAAAAATAAAATGAATAACGTCGCTATGGAAACATATCCAATGCTATTTCCAATTGAATAGATAGATCAGGTTTTTAATTATTCTATTGATACTTGTCATAGATTGGAGAGTTTTTTTTTCCAAACGAAAAGAACCGTTTGCGGTAGCTCAAAGGTAGCACCTACTGCGTCCCACAGTGGGATTCGAACCCGCGACGTAAGGATCAGCTCCTTACTTCGTGACTCTAGAGAAGACGCTCTAACCACTGCTCCATGAGGGCGACGCGGCACATTAAAATAAATCAAAATAAGAAAAGTCGCATCGGAGTCAGTTACGGTTATTTACGTAAAATTGAAGTTTACACCATTTGAAAGAAATATTGCAAGATGTCCAAAGCTAGATCAAATACAAATGAATTTAAAACATGGTTAGTCACACAAGTAGAAACTTTATTTTTGTATGTTGTTTGGTGAGATTTGCATTAATGTAGTGCAAACATATTTCAAAAATTATGCAAACGATGGTCATAGGGTCATCTTCATGTATCCGGTTAGTTCATATCTTAAAATGGAAATATTATGCAACAAAAACAAAACAATAGACATCGAACTCATCCATGTAACACGGCGCCCATGGGCCACATCGCTCACCTGAGCACTCTGGCTAGGAAAAATCAATTCAGTAAATGCCTAAGTGGTTCCGAACCTGAAAGAGGGGGATGATTTGAACAAACTTGAATTTATGCATACTTGAATCTACACTAACTAAGGGTGCTTACATATTTTTTTTTGACTAACTGTGGCTTTATTCCAAATAAGTTATGTACTTTTGTGGTCCCAACCAATCCTGGGGGTCATGATTTTAACAATTTAAATCTTTATCTAAACTACCTGAGGATGCTAACATTTGAACAAGACCAATCAAGATTTTTCTTATATATTCCTATGTAAAACTCTGATCATCCATTGTGGCTGTACCCCCGGGGGTCATGATTTGAACAAACTTGAATCTACACTACCTGAGGATGCTTCCATATATACATGACCAATCATGGCTTTGCTGTTATTAAGAAGAAGATTTTTCCTATATATTCCTATGTAAAACGTTGGTCGTCCATTGTGGCCCCACCCTACCACTGGGAGTCATGACTTGAATAAACTTGAATGTACTCTACCTGAGGATGCTTCTACATAAGTGTCATCTTTCCTGGTCCAAAGTTTTTACATTTATACCAGTAATTTATATTGATATGGTGGCAAGAAGTATACAAATTCAAGTCCATTCCCCTCCGACATGCTTGAAATTTCAATTCCGACAATTTTATTTCATTTCCGACATTTTTTGTATTTCTTGGATATCTGCAGGATCCCTTTCTGACAATTTTTTAGCTTGCCAAACAGCTGGAAATAAAATTTTAAATAAATTTATTTCATGTTCAAAAAATAAAAACATATTTATAATTCAATACATACTTATACAAGTAGCAATAATACTTATATTAATATCTTTCCCTGTGCTATATGTACAGGCGTAATTGTGATGTCTTCGTATTAATTAAAAACATTCTACTGTCTTTTGAGAATTCCTTCAACGATGATTGTTTTTTTCTATGGCCGTGTAAGAAGCGCGGGGGGGGGGGGGGCTATTATGCCGATACTTAGCTATAGAATACTATTGAAAACTTCACCACAATATACATGTGCCCCCTCAATAATAATAATATCTGACGATCTTCTATTTTTTACTAAGGGTCTGTATTTACCAGAAGTGGTTTCTGTATGCCTTTTAATTTCCATCCTTGCATATCTGAGTTCAAACTTAAAACTGCACTTTAAAAGGGAGATGTGCCTCTGAGAATTTCAGGTCACCTTAGTCTTTCAGGTGACCTATTGCTATCTCCGTTCGTTCGATGTCGTACGTCATTCGGCGGTCGTAAACATTTGAACATTTTTAGCTTCTTCCCTGGAACCACTGAACCAATTTCAACCAAATTTGAAATAACCCATCTAATGTTAAAAGAGGAACACGAAATTGTGAATTTCAGGGTCCCTGGGGCCTGAGGGGTGGGACCAAAACCACTAAAATTAATGCAGTCTTTAAAAATCTTCTTTACTTTTAGACATCAAGCAGTGAAACTGTTGGAATGATTGTAATAAGCATTGAGTCCTCTACACTGTACCAAGATAGTAAAATTCTTTGCCTCAGGGTCAGGGGTTCTATATGCCAGGGCTGGGCTAAATAAATTGTATAGTGAAATTACATTATTTCTTTGAAAATCTTCTTCTCTGCTCCTGAGTAAAATTAATTAAGTACATAGTTACGATGAGAAAGAATTCTTGTTCTACAGCAGTGAATTTCATGGCCTTTGGACAGGGGTTCTGATGTTAGGACGGAGCTTAAATGATTATATAGTTAACATGCATTAATTCTTTGAAAAATACATAGTTGTGATGAGGAAGGGTGCCTCATCTAAAATAGTGAACTTCATGGCCCCAGGGTGAGGAGTTCTGGTGTTAGGGTGCAGGGCTCTTTTGATTATATAGTAAACATGAATTTTATAATGGAAAATCTTCTTCTCTGTCCCTGGGTATTAAACAACTAACTACATGCGTAGTTACAATGAGGCAGAGTGATTCTTTGAAAATTGTGAATTTCATGGCCAAAGGATTAGGTTGTGAATTTCATGGTGCGAGGACCAGGATTTCTGGTGTTACTTAGGGTGGGGCTCTAATCATCAAATGGTGAAATTGAAATAAATCTTTGATAATTAATCTTCTTCTTTGCTCCCAGGTATTTAACAAACTGACTACAGACATATAGTTATGATATAGCTATGATCGTTCTTCCAGAATTGTGAATTCAAAGCCCCCTGGAACAGGAGTATCATACAGGGCTGGGGTTTTGGGTTGTTTGTCTTTGACTATATACGAAAAATGAATTATTTCTTTGAAATCCACTTCGCGATGTTAATCAAACATTTATGATGAGCAAGAATTGTGAAATGTGTGGACCTGAGGGTCAGGGGTTCTTGTGGGGTGGGGACACTACTGATTAATGCTGAATATTACTTAGAGTGGTTGAAATGCATTTTTTTATTCCCCTACTCTGTCTATGGTTATAAAGTTACCAAACTACATAGACGTCGGAACCTAGGGGGGGGGGGGCTAGGGGCTTAGCCTTTTCCTAGTATAGGCATTGAACATTGCTGCGTAGGTTTAGCCCCCCACTTTCCACAGACACGTTGCAGAATAGGTTTAAAATTAGGAATTCAAACTGGTGCTGTTTGGGAAAAAATTGGTACTGAATATAGAACCTAACCCCCCCCCCCACCCTTTGTCATGGCCTTTGGTTTAAAACATAACCCAAAGTCAATTGCAAAACTCATTATTTTGGATTTCAATGATTTATTCATGATTTATTCTGTAATATTTTTCATACGTTAAGTCTTAAATCCTAGCTACTTTCATTGCAGAAAAGTACTGCTTGAAAAATGTCAGAGATGAAAACTTTAAAATATCGGAAATGAAAACTGTTCCGAAAATAAAATGCAGCCATTGAAACCATGCACCATGAGTGTCTTGAATCTAATCCACAATATCGTACAAGTTACATTAAAACATTATCTATGGAAAACATCCTTAATTTGGTATCATATGATTTTTGCCAATTCACACATACAAGAAATTTTGCCCTGTTTTAAATTCGCCCATTTACAGTTCTGTTTAAGAATTTATACTGTGTTTTTTGAACTCGCCCCATTTTAAATTCACTCACATGTAGTTGTTGCCATGACAACAATTGATGGAACATTTCATATATTTTTTTCAGCACTCTCCACAAATACAATCATCGACACATTTTATTTAATATTCATTTCCATGACGAACATGCACTGATCCAAAAATCAAATCTCTTTACAGGGGGCATAGGGTACATTGGTTGCCATGCACTGGGAATCGTTGCCATGTGTTGATTAAAGACGGAAAAAAATTCAGATTGACCAACAGTTCATTGTCAGTTTTGCTCAATCACATTTTTCTGATTTAATTTGAATAAGCCTTAATAAGATTACACGAATACACACCAAAATTACCTTTCTTTGCCTTGTTGGTATGGGGAACCTGCCGTTGCTATGAAGATAAAGAATTATGCAATATTCAATAATGTGCTAGGGAGACCAAATTTAATTATACTATTTTAAAATTTGTATCTCGTTTTTCATAAATAACCATTCATTTAATTTTTCCGTAAACTTTTTACATTGTTTCTCATTTTATGCATCAAAAAGCCCATTTTTGTTGCTAGGCAACAGATTCGACTTTCAAAAGAGCCCATGGATTTGACTTCAAATTCTAAAAGAGAAATACCTCTGCTTTTATGTGAAATACATGCAACAACTGTATTAATCTGGCCATTTTTAAAATTTGGCCTTGAATTTTGCCAAAATCACGAAAAATGCTGAATCAGCAAAACTTGTAAAACATATGTACCTTCCAATGTCTACCTCAGAACTGACTTAAGACCAAAATATTTTTTATTACATTATTAGAACACAATAAATGTGTATCTTTATTACACCCATAAGTAAGAATAATTCTCATGGTATTTACGTGATATTTTAAGCCTCAAAGATAGGTGATTTTTTGTCCTTCAACACTGAAAAATCCGCCGGTTGCTAAGGAAAATTTCTTTGGCCGGGTTTCCATGGTTACCATGACTCAAAACATTTTTCATTTTACATACATTGTTCATACTTCAAAATAAATCTATGAGTGGGAAAATCATCAAATTCTGAGAACCCTCATGTATCACTTTTTTTTTTTTTTTTTACAGTTTTGTCTGATTTTTATGTGGACTGGTACTTAAAATTTTATCCCTTGTCTTGATAATATTTTTTTTACAAATAAATTTTCTATAAATAGATCAAAGAAGCTTTTTTTTCCAAAGATATCATCTGGAAGTAGTTCAAAATTATATGAAAAATTAATGAAATAATAATCTATGTTAGAATTGAAAAAAAAATCAATTTCACACCTCTGCAGCCTCCCCAAGAGCGAAAACAATAGGGAAAGTAATTATCAGTAAATGTCAGCACTTGTCTAAGTTTTTCAGCAGAGACAGTAAACGGGTCAATAATTGTCTAAGTTTTTCAGCACTGTCTAAGATTGTCAGCACTTTTCTAAGTTTATCAGCACCGGTTGTAAAAAAGGTCAGTAATTGTCCAAGTTTTACAGTAACGACAACACATTGTCAGTAATTTTCTAAGTTTGTCAGTAAAAAACGGGAATGTCAGTACGTTTTTGATTAGTAGTGTTTAAATTCTGATAGTATTGCATCATGCATATTATATTGTTTTTGGATAACATTCGGGTTCTGTATGTTTTTCTTATCAAAAAGGTTTTTTTACAACTGATGAAAAATTGAACTAATTAAGAATATTAAAATTCATATCAAATTGAACTTCCTGTTACATTGTGAATGATATCATTTAGAATCAATGAATTCTTACTATAAGAAGGATAAAAAATACTCTTCTATATCTAGAAGTATTGAACATGTTGAAGATGCATCCAAACAGAGGGTTAGAAAAAAAGATTCACCTATCTTCAAAGAATTACACAAACAAAAATAAAACCTATTTTGAACTAAGCCATAATTTCTTCTCTTGAATTTTACTGTTTGTTAAATGGTTTATAGTAAATTTTTGAGGTTATCAATGTCGTAAAAATACCTTTCGACGAAAACAGGTTGAATATTACTTAGGTATCATTCAATAATAATTTATATAATTGTGTAATTTAAAACAAAGAGTCGAATTTTTACAATGTCGGTAAACTCAGTTAGATGTACATAAACTAATGCTTGTAGAATAGACATTTTAATGAATTAAGAACAAATATCATTTCAGATCCCTAGTTAGCAACCAGATAACCACCGTTCCAGACAATGCCTTTTACAGACACATAAGATTTTGATAATTTTTTTCATATGTCACATAAAAAGGAAAAGTTATTTGTGAGCAAACTCGCAAATTTAATGTATCAGGGAATTTACTCATAACATTAAAAAGCATTGCGGAAATTCAGTGAATTTATTAAAGGGCAATAGGTGTTGTCTCTGCATGCGACGCATGTACTGAACACACAAAAAAATAAGAATATAATGAGTTGACTTTTTGACTCTATAGAATGCATGATGAAGTGTCCTGAATGTTTACTGCCAACGGTGAAAAAATACTTCCTGCTTAATGTTTTTTTTATATTTGAGGAGTGACAGGTGAAGTGTTGTACACAGTAAGTCTTTCAGTAACATGTTCAAACTCAAACAAAGATAAAAGTATTTTCCTTACGTTACTGCTTAGCTTGTTTTTCTTAACTTAATGCATGGATTAAGCACACGTACTTATGAAACAAGTATAAACTATAGAGTTTACAACAGATGTTTTATTTGAACATTTTAAACTTGGAATATACATTGCTGTATATTCATATCTAACAATTAACATTTATGAATAACAAAATGAAACTTAAACTTTTCTATCGTCAACCTCCCGTATGTAGGAATTACCCTTATCACCTGGTTCATATATCTCATTTTATTTAATACACCAGAGCATGCTGTACGTATGAAAAATTTCTTTGAAGAGATAAGTTATTGACAAACAAGTTGATGAAACAAGAATATCAACAGTTTCGTTTAAAGTCATAATTTTATTAGTCATATCGTCGGTACAATGACCTTTTCAACAAAAACAATTATCATTAAGTCAAATGCTGAATGACCTTTTTCATATTAATTATAAGGCCATTATTGATACACTGAATTGTCCACGGATTTTTCTGTAATTTTTTATGATAACAAGGAACAGAAAGAGGGTGTGAATGGTCCTCACGGGATGCAAAGGTTTCAAAAAACCTAGTCTTATAATGGATGATTTAGATGTCATTGTTTCCACTGATCCTATTTTGTATAACTGTTTAATGAATTGTTGATCTCGAAAACTGTTCGTTTCTTCCACATATTTCAAAATTCTAAATATTTTAAAGTGAACTTGTTGTAAGTGTAATTCAAAAAAAAGTTTATTCAACTTGTGTACTACATGCAGTGACCTCAAAATGCAAATGATTTCATCTTTTGTTTTTATTAAAAATAACCTTTTAGGGGAAGAAAGATCTTTAGCTTTAACTTTCGAAAGACACGTTATTGTTTTCTAAAATGTCTTTTGTGTCTAATTGGGTACTTTGGTAACACAGTTAAGCAGTCAGATATAAAATTAAATGTGTAAACAGTATTCCACTTCATAAGTCCATGAAATATTATAAAAGAGGAGAAGAGAAATTACTGACCTCCAAAACATCAATGGTGAGTTCAGTAGCCATGGAGGTATAGTCTCTGAAACGTTCTACTTTCCCACCTGAACGGTGAATGAACAGTGAACGAACGGTGAACGACCACAAAGAAAACGGTGAATGAACGATGTGCGAACGCTGAACGCAACTTGGTGAACGATGTGTGACCGGTGAGTGAACACAGAACACGAACGGAGCGCGAACGCGAGCGCAAAGTGAACGGTGAACGCAAGATGATCGATTGATTCGGAATGCCTCCGATCTTTTCCTTGCATTGAAATTATTCCATTATTCTATAATTTTAATTTCAGGTGCTTTAATATAAATAAACAATAGATAAATAACAAATAAATAAATAGTAAAAACATTTTTTTCCTGTGCATATATGTACCTATGTTTTAAATCGATATTTTTATTACACGATTTTAATTGTCGTAAAAAATGTGTATTTGTTACCGAACGCGCGTACTTTAAACAAAACATTAATCTATTTATACAGTAAATATGCCCTTTCCTTTCACGTATAAAATAATGTGGACTTTAGAAGATAAAGCTACTACTTATAGAATGAATTAATTACATTATACGGATGGGTTTTTTTTTTAATTCACAAGTGTCTGTTGACGTATTGCATAAAAACTCTCTTTTTTTAATTCTAATGCAAAATAGTCTCTATTTATGTGTTTTTTGTATTCTTTTATGATGATTATTTAGCTAACTTCTACATGTATCTGTAGACATCTACTGGCCCTGATTATACTCATTCAAGATGATGGAAAGAGGCATTCAAATTATTTGTAATAGATAAGATATTCGAATTAAACTAAATGAAAAAAGTGCTGTCATAGTTTTTGTTGAACAGAGAAATGTACGAGAGAGAGAGAGAGGGAGAGAGAGAGAGAGACCCTCAATTCTCAAATATCTGTATCAAATAAAAATTCTTATTATTTTTCCTAAATATTCCAAGCAGTAAAGGTTATCATTTTTTTTAGATTAACAAATCCATTTGACAGTAATTATTGTCTTTTATTTTCCTTCATAAAGTTCGCACGGTTCTCAGGAAGTCCACGTGCTTGTCCTGCAATCAAAATTATTCGACACAGTGGAGATGTGAAAATTGCGTTTCACAGAACATGCCAAAGGCAGTCACTAAGTATTTCCAAAAAGTTTAAATATTTTTCCCTATAATTTCTAGATCTGATTTTTCCATTTCTGTAAAAAAAAAAAATGAATAAATAATGGGAATATAAACATGGAAGGATTAAGTTTTAAATTAAATGTGAAACATATTCCCTGCCAGTTTAAAATACTACTGTCGGCACATTTGAATTCTAAAATACTATTGTTTAATGACTGTTTGATGTCGGTTTTGAGACTGATTTTATTGTGTTACAATACACATTAAATATTAATTAAGATATACTGAAAATACACACTAAGAATTTTAATTCGGGAGGAAAGGCACTGGGGGGGGGGGGTCTTAATTATACTGAATGGCAAACATATATTTAGGTACGGTGAATGAAGGCATTTTCCTTCTCTAATAATACACTAATTTAAACAGTTGTTTTTTTCTTAAATTTAAAATCACACTATCAATTTAATTAGCTATAAAGATATTTAATTAACTAAGTATCTGCAGTACTGTTCATAATTCTCAGACCAACGTGTACAGTGTAGCTTAAAATACGTGTTACTGTAGAAATAATTTTTTTGGCATTCTTGTCTTGTAAAAGACTTGGAATAATTATTATACATCCATTAATGATTTGTCGTTTTTATCATTACAACAAATTGTTGCCGTGCGTGATGCATTTGTAGATTGCCTTTTTTTGAATTTAATATTTTAGCATCGTTTTACATACATGTACTTAATCATTAATTATCAATTATTTTCAAAGGATATTTCATGAATAAAGTAACAGCTGAGTTATAATAATAGAAATATAAATATCAGATAATTTCTTCAAACACGATATCTAAGTTATTTAATTAAAAAACGTGTAAATCCTTACCATCAAAAAGAAAAATCCTTTCACTTCGGAGTTCCGAATGACAATAAAGACTGAACGATAAGTAAACGGTGAACGCAAGGTGAACGCAAAGTAAACGGAACGAAGAGCGAACGGTGAACGTTTTGCAAACGGTGAACGCGAGCGCACGGTGAACGTTGAAGGCAATACTGTGAACGGAGAGCGAACGGTTAATGCACGCTGAACGAACGTTGAGCGAACGGAAAATTGGGAAAAGAGAACGTTTCAGGGACTGTATAAGCATGCCCTTCTGAGCGGTCACACCCGCCTTGTGTTTCTCGTCCTAATCAAGAAATTCCGGAAAAATCTGTCTTCTATTCAGTGTGTAAATAATGGCTTCACAGTTAGTATGAAAATTCAATGAGTCCACGTTTGACTTAATGATAGATTTTATTTGCTGACAATGTCATTTTTTCAACCATAAAAGTAACAACGCATTCCGAACCCAAAACAGATTCTTTTTTTGGTTTAAGCATTTTGCCTTCAGATATTGACAAAATTCAACAAAAAAAGGACAGAGTTTTATAAAATATTTATTAGAAATACGGTAAAAATTCAGCATGTTTCTAGTATATAGATGATATAGCCTCAAAACCAAACTGATTTGTAAACATTTGGAGGGAATATTGACAATACGTATTTACATAAAAGGATAACAAGACTTTACGGGGTAAATTTACCCTCAAAGAAAATAAAATGTAAAGTATTCATATCTCGAAACAATAATTCAAAAAATGACAATAAAACATTTTATGCACAAAAATTCAAAGCTGAAGCAAACACAACGGTAATAGTACGATTTTACGGGATAAATCCCCCCCCCAAATAATCTTTGATGCATTATTATTAACATTCAACATCTTAAGAACCTGCAGAGTAAATGTCCTCTCAAAAATGTCATTGATATAGTTCATATACAGTATTGCAATGTTAAAGCAAAGATCTTGCTGATAGTATGCTTTTACAAAGTAGTCCCCCTCAAGAAATTTAGTAAGCACAGTATATATGACTAGCAAAATTTTAAGATAGCAAAAGTCTAAAGAGTAAATATCATCTAAAAAATAACATTGATTTCCAAACGGTATAAAGTGATTCAAAGCGAAAACAACCACAGTGATGATAGCAAGACTTTACGAAGTAAATTTCACTCCAAAGAAAATAAATGAAATAATATTCAGAACTCTTCGAAGGAGAGAGTATTACAATTTGAAAATAGTCGAAATCTACAGAGTTAATACTCTCTCAGAATAACAATGAAGCAAAAGCAACCAACTTTTTTCATGCTTCGGATCAACACTAAACAACGATAAATATTTTCAACTCAAATACATTTGTTTAACGTAATATTTTCTTTGTACAGAATAAAATATAAAACATAGGCTTCATCCTCAAATAATTTATATATGTTACCTCAAGCAATATTCTGACTATGCGACGCAACCGCAAAACATGTCGTATTTCTTAAGTTGATCTAAAGAAAAAAAAAAGAAAATCACCTGAAATAAATATTACAGGGTCACAAATTTGGTTCTTTCTCCTTTTACGTATTTTATTTGTTAAAGATAAAAAATCAACAACAAAAAAGAACACGCCCACAACACTCATACAGAAGAGCAGACGTAGAAAACCCCAAAACATGAAGACATTAACTTTTAATTAACAAAAATAATTATAATATATAAATATGAAATATTAATACGGCTGCCAGAAGATGGTTTCTAAATATGTTTAGCAAGATGAGAGCAATGTTCATCTTACCTTGCATCCAGCATTAAAGTTGTAAATTAAAATAACAAACAGGGATTTAATCTAATGTCGAAATTTTGAATCTGTTACCGTAAAGGCAAAAAGGCTTGGTGTGGGGAATTTGGAGGGTTTCTAATGTTATGTAGTACACGAGTAATTAAAAAAAAACATGTACAAAAATAAGTACACGTAGAGTGAAATTCATCGGTCCAGATTTGTTCACTGATCAGTCATATAATTCAAAAGAACAAAAAAACTCGCATATGGCTCTCACATACCTGCAGAACCGATTGAATTCGATTGGTTATGCACGCCTTGACAGAACAAAAAAGAAAACCTAAAAAAAACCCTACATATATAATACTAATACAATCTAGTTATATTTGTGACACGAACATCTATCATCCAATTACCAATAAAAATCTATTTTACGATATGACAATGGTAATAGAAGACGAGGTATGTTAATCCCAAATTTGACCCCCTTCCCCCTGTTTTGATATTATTATAGAAACACATTACGCTGTTGATAGATTGCAATGAAGAACATAAATGGTACTTGTTTTATAAGCAGCATTTGTTTGTTTAAAAATCTACATTAGGGCCACGAGAGGGTGACAAAGTTAAACACTTTACCATATTTCCTCAAGTTTGAGGGAATAACCATATGTTCCTTTTAATTGTTCCTTTCATAACAAGCAAAAGCTGGCCAATCTCAGATTTTATATAAACAAAGTGTATTTCATACTGATCTATGAAATGTATAAAGAAGGATATGGAGAAAACGAACATTATTTTATACATACAGTCCCTGAGACGCTCTACTTTCCCACCTGAACCGTTAACTAACGCTGTACAAAAGGTAAACGAATGGTGAGTGAACGATGTGTGAACACTGAACGCAACTTGATGAACGATGTGTGAACGGTGAGCAAACGCAGAATGCAAACGGAGCGGAAACGCGAGCGCAAAGTGAACGGTGAACAAACGGGGGAAGCAGGCACTACTAAGTCAAAAACGTACTGACATACCCATTTTTTACTGACAAACTTAGAAAATTACTGACAATGTGCTGTCGTTACTGTAAAACTTAGACAATTACTGACCTTTTTACTGCCGGTACTGATAAACTTAGAAAAGTGCTGACAATCTTAGTCGGTGCTGAAAAACTTAGACAATTACTGACCCGTTTACTGTCCCTGCTGAAAAACTTAGACAAGTGCTGATATTTACTGATAATTACTGTCCCTATTGTTCTCGCTCTCGGAGAGGCTGCAGTGGTGTGAAATTGATTTTTTTTAATTTTAACATAGATTATTACTTCATTTATTTGTTTTTTCATATAATTTTTAACTGTGTCCAGATGATATGTTTGAAAAAAAAAAAGCTTCTTTGATCTATTTAAAGAAAATTGATTTGTAAAAAATTATTTTCAAGAGAAGGGATAAAATTTCAAAACCTTCAAGAAGATAAGCAATTAAAAAAAATAAAAATCTTCCTTTAGCAGTGAGATATGAAATTTTACAGAGGTCTTTTCCTTTCCATAATAAAACAATGTTATTACATGACATGCATTTTATGATATTTTCTTAATTAACAATGACTCCCTGACTTTCTTTAATATCAATTTAAAGAAATAAACTGTTAGGTTAGATGTGTTTTATTCAATTTTAATTTAATTTATTCAAATTAGTTTGAATAATTTTAATAAACTCATAGCGCGCGGTGAGGCCGTGTGTGCCCCCTTTTGAGGAAAGACGTTTGTTATAGTTTTCATATTATTTAAAATTTTTAATTATGTGGAGGCCGCCCATATTTGTTTTTGTGCAGTCAAACATACCCGAATCCAAGCATTTGCAAGAAGACACCAAAAATAAAAGACAGACGAGGGATTTGAATTAAAAAAAAAAGACTTTTTATTTTATTCATTTGGCAGGGGGAGCGGGGCTACGGGCCTGCATTGATCATTGATCCTTTGACATTCATTGATTTAGTTACTGTCCGCATTATTCTTTTGAAATAATGTACTAACATCTTTTAGCTGATTTTCGAATCTGGATTTTCTGGATCCCCACCTGAAAGTGTTATTTTAATTCAAATACATGAAAAACTATGACATTTTATATTATCATCTTTTGTATATGCATACTCCTGAAAGAAAACTTTGATAGAAATTAATATCAATGTTCTTTTCATTTAGAGTGTCGGTAGACGTTCACATGGATCTAGTTTCTTTTTGTCTTTTCCAATTAAAATGGGGGGGGGGGGGGGGCACGTGCGAACTAATTGAAGAACGATGAACATGTACTTATTTATCTTATTAAAGTAGAACAGTTACACAATTAATACTGTCGTGTTTAAGTTTGTACTCCTTTTTATCTGTTTAGGTACAAAAAATTAATAAATTTAATTAACTTAATAAATCGACGATTCATAGCTTTGTTCGGTATTGAAACCAGTATCATGATTTTACAGTGCTTTTTATTCGTCCCAAATTATTCAAGTCGTTTAGCTGGTATCCAGCCGAATTACATAATCATTCAACATACAATCGGAAACTCTGTGAAGCACCTGTGTGTAGAAGAAATCGCCTGAGGCGATCCGAGTGTGTACGATAGCGGGTAAAGAAGACAATAGGTGTCACTGCTGCATTATACAGAAGAACACTCGCCGGATTTCACTGGAAGTTAGTTACGCAACATTACGGCGACAGGTAGACTCTTCTTCAAGACAGTTTGAATTTGAGAAATGCAAAACCAACACATACATAATATAAATATGCAATCTACAATCCTTCAACCTCTTCTTAGATTAAATAAATATTTTTTTTTAATATACTGACGTAAGATAAAATTAACGATTAATGAAAAAGAAGATTGATGTAAAAACCAACCGGGGAAAGGTACAAATTGTTTAAAGATTTAAGCAAAAATAAATTTATGAGAAGGGATACATTCATACATCCAAAGTTTTGTAAAAATTACTGGTTCCTAATATTTTTTGTTAAGTCGTGTTAGTGTGTGTGTGGGACAATGTAGTGAGGAATTTGTTTGATTATCAATCAAATAAAAATAGTTCATAGTATATTTCCTTAACTTTTTATCAGTAATTAAGAATAATTAAAAATCAAACACAATTTATATGCAGCAGTATTATGAAAGTAAAAAAAATTCAGCCGGAGTTTTACTATACATGTATTTTAAACTTTATTGGGTCAATATTGATTTTTTGGAGAGAGAGAGAGAGGAGAGAGAGAGAGAGAGGAGAGAGAGAGAGATGAATGGTAACTCGTCACGGAAGATAGTGGGAACCTACAGTTAGCGAATAATCTAATCTTATGAAAAGGAAAGATGTTAATGAAATCTGAATCAAATAAATAATGATTACGGGACGGATATAAATTGATCAAATGGACGAAGAAATTTGCATCATTCAAAAAACTTACACATTTTTATAAATCATATTCAAGTACCGGTATACATACTAGATTTTTTTTCATGTAACGTGTGTACATGGGGGAGGGGGGGGGGGGACTTATACATGTATGCTAGAGAGTTCGAAATAAATATTTGTGAGCACTGGTTTGACGGACTAATGACTTCCAATTTTCACTACTTCGTAAAACATTTTACTAGACAAGTCCGCCTTCTATCTTATTATTATATTTACATCATATAACACCCCCTACGCCTACCTACATTAATGAGATAAAATTTAATTTCGGCACATAAAATTAAATTAATTCCAATTCACCGATAGCTACATGGGAAAAATGGAAGGTACGAAACATGTAATATTTTTGTTAAAATTGAATCATGATTAAAAAATACTTAAAGATTAAGTTTACAAACTAAATAGTGATCTAACCCCCTCGGCAATGTGAATAAACGGAGCACCTGTCAAGTATTTAAGTAACTACAAGTGTCAATACTGTTTGTATCTTTAAGAGAGAGAGAGAGAGAGAGGGAGGGAGAGAGAGAAGAAAGATATTTGAGAATGGTGCTACTGCTAATATTAGTCTAACTGCTGACCTAGTAAATATAAATATTTTCCGTAAGATTACTATAATTGCTAGTACATGAATTTGTATTACTAGTCTGATAATTATTTATTAGTCTCGGACTTACAGACATTGGGTACATATGAACCCTGCGTAATCGATCAACCAACCATTCATTTAGAAATAATGTTTTAAGTGACAAAATTAACAAGGCATAGTACAAGTTTATATATGGAACACTGTACTGTTCAATAGGGGAACTCCCGTATGAGCAAATGAAACCGGAAATCTTAAACAGGGTTAAATAATTATATGACTTGTACAGATGTCCGAAAACATTAGGAAACTGAATTACCTATCAGTAATTATTCAATATTTAGAAGATTTCCTTTTTTAACAAGAGACATCTGTCCTGTTTGTGAAAAGAAAATTGATACAACTTTCCGATCGTGAAAACAGAAGGGGGGGGGGCTCAACATTAAAGTCAGATATCTGTCTGCAAAGAAATAAATAGATGAAAACTAACTTGATGATTAATTAATTTTAATTCTTTAATTGAACAGGGATAGATATATTCAACACATAAATTTAAACTTGATTTACTCATAGTTAATTTCAAATCATATTCTGAATTATTTTACAGATATCAATAATATTTAGATTAAAAAAATGATAATTGCCTCGGATTTTTTTTCATCAAAAATTAAAATAAGACTGTTTTTAAATGCAAAGTATAACACACAGTCATTTTCACACCACTGCAGCCTCCCCGACAGCGAGAACAATAGAGACAGTAATTATCAGTAAATGTCAGCACTTGTCTAAGTTTTTCAGCAGGGACAGTAAACGGGTCAGTAATTGTCTAAGTTTTTCAGCACCGACTAAGATTGTCAGCACTTTTCTAAGTTTATCAGTACCGGCAGTAAAAAGGTCAGTAATTGTCTAAGTTTTACAGTAACGACAGCACATTGTCAGTAATTTTCTAAGTTTGTCAGTAAAAAATGGGAATGTCAGTACGTTTCTGACTTAGTAGTGAGGATGAACGATTTTTTTCGGAATGGCTTCGATCTTTTCCTTACACTGAAATTGTATTCTAATGACAGGTGCTTAGATATAAATAAACAATAAAAAGAGGAATAGATAAATAATTAAATAAATTTTTCTGCATTTACTTATAAGGTTTAAAATAAACATTTTGATTAAACGGCTTTTAATGCTATTAAATATGTGCAATTGCTATTGTAGTATAAAAGTTGAAATTAATCTACACCATAGGCCTTCGCAATTGGATCAAGTAAAACATTTACGAAGATTTTTTGAATTGGTTTCAGAATATCTCGAGAAGTATACGGAATTACGGAATGAACCTTGGTAGTAATGAAGATTGTTTACATATGAATATATTTAAAAAGAAATTAAAATTGTAAAGCATTTCATTTTAAAGAATTTTATTGACGAAAGGAGGTACCCTATGAAAAGAGTTCTGTACCTTTCTTTTTTTAACAACTCATTTTAGCTCACCTAAACGAAGTTTGGGGAGCTTATGTAATACTCTCGGCGTCGGTGTCGGCGTCGGCGTCCCAAGTGAAGGTTTTAAGACCAGTTTTCTTTTAAGTACTTCTATGCCCTATATTGATTAGACATGTATCGAAGATAGTTCTAGTGTGTTTTTTGTACCAGTTAAGTTTTCAAATGCTGTAATTAAAGCAAAGGACCAGGTCAAGTTTTTGGAGAAGGTTAACATTTTTGGTGAAGATTTTGGTGTATATATCATTTCCAAGTATCTATAATTCCCCTGTTAACCTAACTTGCATGGATGGTACATCTAAACATGCACACTACAGGGCTTGCTTCGGATGCTGAATTTGACCTACATTTTTCGGATTAGTGAGCAGGTAAATGTATTTGGTACAGGTCTCATTTCCAAGTAACTGTTAAAACTATAATGACCAAACTTGCATGGATGATACATCTAAGAATCCATAAAACAAGGCTTCCTTCGGATGCTGAATCTGACCTACCTTTTCAGGTTGAGTGAACAGGTTAAAGTTTTTGGTGCAGGTTTCATTTGCATAAAAGTGAACGGAAAATATTTTTTACGTCTCATTTTGCCATGTGTCTTCACAATAAAAAAAACTTAATTCTGTACTGCATTTCATATAACAAAACAGCTATTAACTGTGTTTTCGGGCAACATTGATTATTGTCATTTGCAAGTAACTCTGGGCCCTATGTTAACTAAACTTGCATGGATGATATATCTAAGAATGCACACTACCACACTTGCTTCGACTGCTGAATCTGACCTTCATTTTCGGATGAGTGTACAGATTAAAGTTAATGGTGCAGGTTTCATTTCCAAGTAACTATTAGCGGTATAAGAACCAAACATGCATGGATGAACCATCTAAGAATGCATATACAGTCCATGAAATATTCTACTTTCCCATTTTTCCGTTCGCTCACCGTTCGTTCAGCGTGCGTTCACCGTTCGTTCAGCGTGCGTTCACCGTTCGCTCTCTGTTCACAGTTTTGCGTTCACCGTTTCCTCTTCATTCGGTTCACTTTGCCTTCACTGTTCATTCATCGTTCAGTCTTCATTGTCTTTCGGTTCTCCGAAGTGAAAGGATCTTTTTGATGGTAAGGATTTAAACGTTTTTTAATTAAATAACTAAGATATCGTGTTTGAAGAATAATTATTTCATTTCAAAAAGTATCTACTATATTTATATTTCTATTATTATAACTTAGCTTTTACTTTATCCAAGAAATTTCCCTGGAAAATAATACAATAAGTACCTACATGTTAATTGACACCTAAAATTAAAATCGTCTATGTTACATCAATGACTGTTCCAATTTAATTCAAAGTTATATGTTCTGTTTACAGAATTAACTATAAACATATGTTTTCTCCCATCAATTGCAAAAGTCCTATTCAAGAAATCCTTAAATGCAAAATACGACTTTCACTATAGTAGATCTTAGAATCCAAATCCTCTAATATGAGCATTAATTTTGTGTTTTGATTATCACTTGCATTCACTGTTGGGATGTAACTTAACTGTGCTTCAATACAATGTATTGTAAAAGCTGAATGATGCCCTCTTTGAAAAAAAAAAGAAATGATTTGCATTTAAATTCTGCACGTTTCCAATGCAGAAGTACAACATTACTGGTGTTTGATTTATAGCCAGTTTTCGTTTTGTTTCAAAGCGTACACGGGAGCACAAGTTTGATGATATTACTTTCTGTGTTAAAATAATCCATTTGAGATCTATAATGAGGGTTGTTAGAAAACAAAAATGAG